>NW_011888785.1:21079603-21091480 GCF_000151845.1 Pteropus vampyrus | reverse complement strand
CAAGTCAGGAAGAAAGAAAGGATAGTACCAACTGAATCATTTTATTTACCAGAAAATCAAAGGCTTTTTTAGAAACACTTCATAGATTTGCAATTAGACCACAATGATTAAAAATTTGTCATATGCAAAGGAGAGGAAAAACAATAGCAAAGGAGAAGAAGAACAATAATATTAAGTTGAGTTTACTTCTCTCTGGGACAAAAGTCTATATTTTGTTAATAAGGAAGAATGAGGAAATGGATATCATCATACTGCAGTTTCTGCCACTTGTCTCAAGAAATTACTTGGTTACTGCTGATGCCCCCTAAGAAATTTAAATGGGCATTTTCAGAAAGACTCAGACAAAGAGGTAAAAAGAATTAATTTTTCTCCATGGGACCAACTTTCAGATACTATTTACTTCATACTACATATTAGTGAATATTGTGGTAAGAAGGAAATTTAAATAAAATTGCCTCTATATTCTCTATTAAGTGATTTTTTTTTCCTATAATCTATTACAGAAAATTTAAGTGTAATTTGTTCTGTTCATACTAAAATTCAGGGTATGAGAAATATGTTAGTCTAGGGTCTTTTCTTTATAGTTATTGCTATACTGAGAAAGAAAGAAATATTCTTTAAAATTTTCTTTTCAATTCTAACATCTCTTATGAAGTCAGACATAAGCAGTGGTGCATGTACGAGCCCTACGTTTAAGTCAATACTGTAAGTAATTTTGGCATTCAGCTGTTCTATTAACTTATTTGAAGGTGGCTTAAATTGATTTTGTTAATATTTATGTATACAATGATATTTAATAACTATTAAGTAATCAGATTCTAATATCATATTAAATTTATTTGGCTGTTTCACCCAAAATTCTGATGTTTAAATTTAGGATAAATTTGATCTTATAAATTTGTACCATACTTAGTCATGTAGGTCTGTGATTTTCAAACAAGAATAAGCATCAGATTTATCTGCGTATCTCTTAAAATTAAAGTACCCATTCTCCTCTCTAGATCCTATTAGAATCACAGAGAATGAACTCAGGAGCATATAAATTCCAGCCCCTATTCTCCTGAGTACGCTTCATTAGAGCCAAACATTTCTGGATTAGTTTATGTCCAAACATGACTCTGAAAGTAAAAAAAAAATCAGATAAAAATCTGTCCTCATGGCTCCCTACCCTTTCCTTTCCTAGGTACAAAAAGTACAATCAGTTCTATAACTGATCTTTGACTCTAAAGTCATCTTTTATTTGTTGCTTATCAGAATCTTGTATATTTTGAATAATTTCTAAAAGTACAAACTCTTATGTGTAGAACTTGAGTCAGTAATTACATATTGTACATCTATAAATGTATAAGCTTCCCAAATTTTATAATGTGATTACTATATAAGAATAAAATATGTATGCTCCAGATTTTTTAAATTTTTTACCAAATATGGTTCTAAAGCTATATTAAAAATACAACCTATTAAAAATTCTCTGCTGTAGATACAAATAACTTTCAAGAAAGAACTTTCATTACAAATATCAGAGAACATCTTCCTAGTAACAAGCTAGTATAGTGAAAATGGGGTAGGGTGCCCATATAAAGGATGCAAATGTACTAGAGGCTAGTATTGGCTGCTTACACCAGGCAGCCAATACTAGCCCCATTTCACAATTTAGGAAATTTAGACACTGACACTACAATTTATCCAAGGTCAATAGTAATTGGTTAAGCATACAATTAAAGATATTCAACTTTTATATTAAAGAAATCTTTGTGTGAATCTTGCTTCACACTCATTCATTATATCCAAAGAGAAAGTAAAATACTTTTCTTTCAGATGTATCTTGAGGTCTAAATGGCACATCCTCTAGCATAGCCTTAGGCATATTTTCCATCAAGTTGCTCAATAAATATTACTTAACTAACAACTTCTTAATACTCTCTTGTTCCAAATAAAAATTATATACATACATGAAATGAGAAAGAATTGCTATAGACTCTAAATTCAATCCAGAGAAGCCATTGATAAATTTATGGATAAATTAGTTGAAATAATGGCATTGAAATCTTTCTATTTTCTGGTTCAAGAAATACTCATCAAAAACACAAAATTGTCTATAGGAAATCAAATATTTGAAAATCAGTGAGCATCTTTGGAAAGCATGATTTAGAAGCAATAAAAGAAAAGGCTCTAGAAGCAATTTCTTAAATAAAAAAGTGAGTCACTGGTTTCTTCTGTTGAGGATCAAATAATACTGTTATTTCATAAGTAAGACAAAGCTAGAATGATTCATATGGAGTATAATTAAAAACAATAACAGCTATATTGTGAGAGAAACAGATTAAGGAAAATTAAATCTAACAGTTCCAAAATAAAGTTACCATATCAAAGTCCAGTGCTGGAAACAGAAATCAATCTAAGTGTTTGCTCTCAAATTATTAGTAACAGGAATTAGGTGTGTACAAAAATTAATGGAATGCTGAATGCATGACTCTGGACCTCAGACCAAAACACAATTGATGCATTGGTAGAGCCACTACCTCTAATGCCACCAATGGGGACTTGAGATCAAGACAGCACATCAATATCTGCACTTTATGAATCTGGAAGCTCCAGTCAAGAATCTCTACCATCCTATCTGTTACTGCTGATGAAACTGACTCTTTATACCCAGAATGTTGGAATATAGATACTGAAATGATGCAAAAACAATTCTATTTCACACTTCTATAATTTTTCTTACCAGTGCCAGAAGAAGACTCTGGTCTTATTTTTCCTTTCAAAAAACTCACACATTCACAAAATTGACAGAAACAAGCCTTCATCCTGAAGCTTAGTGGCACAGGGATTTGGGGAGTATAACTTAATGCCCAATCTCTCCAATTAGGAGAGTAGAATTAGAAAAACAATCAAGAATATCCACCAGAGATAACTATTTAAAATAAATACTATTGTTTTATTATTAGGTCACTTAACATATTGATAGGAAACTCTATGTCCTTTTGTGTTCCCTGTTAGTGTAATTTGCTTTTGTCAATGTTTCTCAAACTTAATAAAGAATAAGAAGAGCAATTTAAAAATGATTTTGCTTTCTTGACGAAAACTTTAGGCAAAAACATCTTTTAACAGACAGATCCAATGATGGTAATATTGACCCTGTAAGTATATGAAGAATTACAGAAAGAGGCAAACTTCATCTTTGGCAAAATGGAATTAATTACATATGGATATATAATTATATCACTAAATTTAGTACTTAACTTATTATCGCAAAATTGAACTCAAGTAAGAATACTCTGGAAAAAAATAATTAAAAACAATTTTTATGAAGGCTAATAGTTGGGATGATGTTTTTTAAAGTTAAAAAAAATAAAATTACACAGTATACAGAAGAAGAATAAAATATTCAAATCCATGGTTTAAAAATGTTGACAATGTCTTTTCAAGGATTAATCTTCTAAACATTTATTCTGTGAAGCCAGTTTCAAAAAACCAATATGATGCAAGTCGAACTTCAGGTTTATTTAATAACAGGAAGGAAATAGGTAATCATTTGAGCAAGTTTTATTTTTATCCAACCAATAGCTCTATCATATTGAAAGAGTACTACATACATGCTAACTAAATTTCAGTTGATATAGATGTTATTTATATAATATCATTAATGCCCTATTGAAGAAAGATATAAAAAAATGAAGTCAAAATATCATAAACCTATTTTTTACATAAAATGCCAGCCATCTAAATACAGTCTCGAAGAGGACCGTGCTAAGATATAAAACTTGATTAGAGGCTTTTGGGAGAATCTAGTGTTTTTGTCTTAATCTGAAATTGGATTTAGAAATCCTGAGATTGAATTAGAAGTTTGGAGCACAGTGATCTCAGTTGAAAGCCTTTATTGAGTTAATGAGAAAAACTGGAACAAATCCTGTAGCCATATGAAAGACACATGAGCCACAGAGACAGAATATTGCCAGGAAACTCTAAAAGCAAATAATGTAGATTGTGTGGATATAATTAGAATTTCATGAGAGGAGGATTCATTTCTGGGGTCAGTCTGATTAGACAGAATGGTTCTAATATTTACTTCCTGGAATTACTGCTGAAATCAAATTTTCTATAAATAATATACTTTTATTTGAGGGGTTATATCCTCAAATCTGGAGAATAATTCAAGATGACACATCTGCCATATAATAAGCTCCTCTGAAATTGAAAAAAAGAAAAACAAGTTATTCCTTTTAAAACAATCCTTTGCATTACCTCTAACTGTAATATTTTATATTACAATGATTCTCTTCACAGTTTTAAGTACAAGTGTGAGTCTGTGTCATTTTATATATTTGCCTTACATAAGAATAAAGAGGCGAAAGTTGATGTGAGTCATCAAGAAACTATTGACGCAAAAGCATTGAAAGCTTCTTCAAGAAAACATATGCTCAGGAGTTTAAGAAAAAGGGTCTGAAAATGAGGTGACGGGAGAAATCAAAGGCAAAATACGATGTTCTTAGAGGATTGGGTTTTTTTTCCAAGTAAATTTTCTTGGTGTGAGAAAGAGACAAAGGCTTAATTTTTCCATTTATCAATGTTATTAAGCTTAACACATAAAAACATATTAATAAAATGAAGAATCAGTAGATGAAGTGGTAGAAACTATCACTAGTTTATATTTTGTAAATAGTCAAATCAGTGCCTGAGCTTAGCAGAATATAATATTTACATGACTCCATTGCTTTTACCAGAATTTGTGTAGGTCCTAAAGTAATCATAAATGGATATAAAAGAATCTTAAATACTGGAAAGAGCAGCTCTAAAAAGAAACATAGAAATTTCATAGTATTTTAATTAACTTTTTTTCCCATGATAAATTTATATTTTTATTTGATAGAAACAACTCTGGACTGAGAGTCATAATAGAGCAGCCTAGTTCTCTTTCCACTAATTAACTCTATGACTTTGAGCCTGTTTTCCAGTGCATATCTAATGATAATCCAGACATCCCTTGGAGAATTTAGAGTCTTTATCTTACTTAATACAGAACATTCAGGTGGTGAAAACAAGAGGCAGAGAAAAAAGCCAAGTGTATGGGTGAAATAAAAGTAGGATTAGAAAAAGGGTAGACACAGAACATAAAGGAGGCCTGCAGTAATATGAATGTGAGTGGGAATTACGAAGAGTTTAGGATGAAAAGTAACAAAGACGTAGTCAAGAAGTAGAAAACGAAAAGTCAGTAAGAATGAAAGTAGAGCAGAAGTCTGAACGCAATATACTAAATTTGAAATGCATGTCCTGGGGTAAAGCTATTTTCAATGGTCCATTTGCACAGCGCTGGTCCAACAAATTAAGGTCTGATTCTAAAACCATCTAAACTGAGAATATTTGTTAAACTTTTCCAGTTGGGAAAGAAACTGGATTTAGTATGTGGATGGTTTTAATCCTGCAGGCCTAAGAAAACTTTTAATTCTTTAAGTCTCATTAAACAGCCCCATTGACAGAATCCAGAAATATCTGTATGTCCACAGAGATTGATCTTAGTTCAAACTAGAATAACCCACATTTATCAAAGACTTTTGTTTATTGCAAGAACTCAAATGATTAAAAGTTATATGAGTTCTTTTATTATTATGTATGTTACATGCCATTGAATCAACTCCAATACCTAGCAGCCCTGTGAATAAATGACGTCCACAATGTCCTGTACTTAGCAGCCCTGCTCAGCTCCTGTAGACTCATGCCTATGGCTTCTTTTATGGAGTCAGTCCATCTCATATGTGGTCTTCCTCTTTTCCTACTGCCTTCTATTATTCCCAGCATTATTATCCTTTCCAAAAACTGCCTTCCCATGATGTGCCCAAAGTAGGACAACTTCAGATTTGTCATTTTTGCCTCCAATGATATTTCAGGCTTAATTTGCTCTAGGACCCACTAATTTCTCTTTCTGGCAGTCTAGGGTATCCATAGAGCTCTCCTCCAATACCATATTTCAAATGAATCTTTTTCATTTTGCCTATCAGCCTTCTTCACTGTCCAAATTTCACATCTATACAAAGTAATTAGGAATATGAGGGTGTGGATGATCTTAGCCATGGTCTCTGATTATGCTTATTTACTCTTAGTGATCATTTCTAATTCTTTCCTTGCTGCCCTTCTGAGTCTCAGCCTTCTCCTGATGGCTTTACTATGGTCTCCTTTAGATTCTGTGACTGAACAAAGGTAAGCAAAATCTTTAACAATTTTGATATCTTCCTTTTCTATGTTAAAGTTGTATATTTTTTCTGTAGTCATGATGTCACCATTGGGATGATGTGAAATCCAGCATTACCCCAGCAGCATGGGGGAGGAAGAGGAGACGGATGGTGGACGGTGGCGTTGTGTGTTCCTCGGTTCTTTCCTGCCAATGCAGCAAAGAATTACAGGTCGGCAAGATTTAGAAAAAGTGAGATTTATTGAAAGTACATTTTAAAAGGAGATGGGCCACACTAAGGAAGGCTGTAGGCCTGTGGAATTTAGAAGGTGAAGATATAAGATAGTATACCCCAAAGGGAAGGTGGGTTTCCAGCCAGGAATCTGTAACAATGCTGAGATGGGAAGGTCTGTTTATGTTTGCGCCATGATGGGAGGCCCTAGATGATGTTTATGTGAGGTCCCTTTGACTCACTGTTGGCTGCTATATAACACTTTGCCTCTTGCTCATGTGCTTACCCAGAATTCAGTCTGTTATAATTAGATTCATGAACTTCCAGGCATAGTCATGATAGAATGATGGTATAATGAGGATGAAATTATGGGCAGTCCTTTCCGCATATACATTTGCAGCTGATTTAGCCAGCAGCTTTTATGGCTTTTGTGCTCTAGGATTTGGGGTAATTTGTAACCCTAAAAAAGAGGTATTTGTGAAAGGTCTTTAAGGAAGGTCTTCAAGGAAAGTTTCTGTGGTTACAGAGCGGGGCCTTGGCTGCTGCCTCTCATGCCTGACTACCTAACAGTGATTTTTGTCTTCTTCAAATATAGTCGTACTTTGGCCTTTCTTTCACTTTCATCAAAAGTCTTTTTGAAGCATTGTTACTTTCTGCCAGTAAGATGGAGTCATTCTGCATATCTTAAATTATTTCTTTTCCACCAATTCTCACTTCTTATTCCTGTAATTCTAGCCAGGATTTTCATATGATTTGCATAAAACTTAAACAAATAGGGAAATAAAATACACCCTTATGTGACACCTTTACGTATACAAAAGCATTCTGTCTCTTGGTATTCTGTCTTGACAGTGGCTTTCTGTCTACAATACAGGTTACACACCAGGAAAATAAATGCTGAGACAATCCCGTTTCTCTCAAAGCAGTATATAGTTTTTCATAATCCACACAAAGGCTTTACTGTAATTTATAAAACATAGACAAACCTTTTATTATATGTAGACAAAATATTAGTGCATGCAAAGTTCATAATGAAAGAAAATAAATACAAAATCATTTTTTTAAAAAAGCCTATTATAGACACATACATTGTTTAAGAATCATATTATAAATATATTTATTGTGGAAGGGTAAAAGGGCACTTTTTCAATGATTTTAATCAACCTTTTTTTACTACCTGCCACTTAGGGATTTGGGGCTGGCCTTCTCCCATATAGCATTAATAATGAAAATTATCATGATTCTTTCCCAAAGTAAATGATACTCTTGCTTGAATGATAAATTTCCAATAGACCTCTTACTATAGTTTACCTGTGATCTTTTAAAATGTATATATTTAATATTTTATGCATTTAACTTGTCAAGGGTTTTCTACGCTAAAGAGCTATTGGCCAAAAAGACATTTTCTTGCCTCATTTCTTGTCTACAAAGTTCTCCTATCCAAAGTGGCTCAGAGAGAGACACAGGGTATTTGTTTTTCCTAAGAAAACCATAGATCTACAGAATGCAATTGCTATAAAACTTAAAGTATTATATTTATTTACATATACTATAACATATATTTTAAACTTGCAAAATATAACAAAACTTTGTCAATAAAATTTTAATTGAAAAACTTGAAAAACACTTGGAAAAAATGATTTTAAGCTAATAATGTTCTTATTTTCTAGTCAGTGCAAAAGACCCCAGTCAAGTCATTTTCTTTATTCCCATTTTATAATTGTTATTACTAACTAAAATACAAATTAGAAAAGACAGTAAATTAACGTACTAGAGAAAATGAAAATGAAGTTTCTAAGACTTATGGTCATTTTTATGATATTGCCAGACCTGAAAATAGCATTTTTACTCATTAAATGCTAGAATTTTATTCATGCAGAGAGATGATGGTAATGTCACTTTGTTTTGCTGGAGTTTATCATCATGATGAGTGTTAACAGTTTTATTTAAATCTTCTAATAGCAAGGCATCGCCTCAAATCAGTTTAAGTGCCTAGGTACTGAATGTAGTTTTAAATTAACTAACTTTAAATCAATTGACCAGTCGAATCAAGAAATAATTTTATTCAAACACAATTCATTTGATTTATTCAATGCAACTGTTCTTTCAGATGTATAAAACTTTATTGAAACACAAAATGGGTCAGGAAACTATCTCCTTACTCTAGAAAGATATAGAGAGAAGAAATTCTCAAATGTCAGGGTTAAGGGAACAGAAAATGTTACAAAAGAAATTTAGAGAACTGACAAATTTTCTATAAGGAAAAAATGGAGGCAGAAACTACACCCACATTCATCATAATTTCATAAAAGTAAGGACTTTATTCTCCTGATAATGTTACAGTCCTGGAACTCATATTGTTGTTTGAGAGAATAAGTGATTAAAGAACATAAAGAAGATCCAGCGTTTTTCCAGTTTTATTATTTTCACTCTCTTATCATCAATATATCTTTACTCAGACATAGATTAACTTTCTTATATGAAGCCTTTCAAAGAAATTTAAAGGCTGGAAAATGCGAGTTCTCCTTGACCATCATCTTATTTTTTTTTTAATTTTTAAGTTTATATAAAGATTTTATATAAAAATTTACAAATATTATAAATTATATAGGCATTATATATGTATATTAGTTAGAAAGAATAACAAATAAATACTTGTGCTTAGCTCCCCTTCAGAATCAAAATATTACCTATACCATGAATGTCCTTATCTTTCACCTCCCTATTGTTTTCCTTTCTTTTCTCTCTAAAGGTAATATTATTTCAATTTTTTTTTTAGTATTTGCTTTAAAAAATAGTTTTAATACATGGAAGTAATATAACTTGGATTTTGAAGCTTATTTAAATGTTTTTGTCAATTGTTCTATGTCTTCCTTTTTTCATCTAACATTTCATTTTTAAGATCCATCTGTTTTTGAAGCTGTTGTTTCCTCATTTAACTGATAGTCCATTGTATGAATATGACATAATTTCCCTATTTTTCTGCTGAGAGATACCTTTTCCCATCCAGTTTTTTTAAATCTATTTTTAAAAATTGCCATAAATATTCTTTTAATTAGAAGAATATTTAAAACTTTACCCTCCCCCATTCAAAAAAGGCAAGAGAAAAAGCGTTTCAGATAAAAGACAGATCTTTATCCCTGCTCCCCAGTCTCCCAATGTTAGCACTGACATGTTAAAATTTTTGTACAAATTAGTTTATTGAGAACTACTGGCCAAGAGCTTCTGTTAATAGGAAACTCAACATTTTAACTTTAAGATACACACACAACCAGTATTTTCTGGGTGACATGGTTATTTGTTTTATGCCATGGTCTTGCAAGCACTCTTTTCCATCTTTACAGTATTTCCTTCACAGACAAATATTGAACAGTGCAATTCATTACATAGGATTATTTTGAGAGTGAGCTGAGCTATCATGTAAATTCTTTAAATCAGTAGCAAACAAAGCAGATATTGATGCTATTATAAAGATAATCTTAGTTGTTTATATCTCAAGAAACTTTATGTGTGAGGAATATTCATATACAGACCCCATGTCTCAAAGGAAGATGAAACATAGCTGTGTCACCTTGGCAGAATGTGGATGTTTGTCTACCTTAAGAAAAGTCTGCATTCCCTGATACCTCAGAGAGTCTTCTTCCTCCAAATTCTTAGAGAGGAAGTGTATTAACACTGTCAAGTTAAAGTTCTACTACTATATATGAAAGGTATTAATTAAATTCCCTCAGAAGGAAACTATACAAACCATGAAAATATTTATAATGGTTTAATTAATGATTTTAATAAACTAAAACAGAAAAGTGTATTATTTGATTTACTTAGTTCATATTATTGTTGTTTCTTTTAACCCTAGATAGATAAACTTGAGCATAAATTCAGAATATCTGGTAACATAATACTGTTCAATAGATAACATTTATGCTTTGTCTTAGAAAATAATATTTTTAAAAGGCATAGAAAGGAAACACTGCCTTTGATTAGATTGTTTTATCCATTCACAATTAGCGCTATTATTTATATAGTTAGATTTAATTTGCTATTTTTAAAAATGTGCAAATATTATAAATTACATAAGTATCACATAAGTATATTATTAGAAAGAATAAAGCTGTGTGTATTTTTCTCCTCCATGCTTCATTTTTTTTGCTTTCTATTGCATTAATTGTATATTCCAGTGTAACATTTTAATTAAGAATTATTTTACCTTATAGTTTTGAGTTTTATTATTGGATGTTTAGGGCTTACTATATGCATCTCAGCTTATCAGAATCTACCTCAGAATTATTCTAACTTAATTCCAGATGCAGAAAATGCTACTTCTATATAGCTTTATTCCTTTGTTTTTGGATGCTTTTAATCTGACATATTATATTGATATATCTTACAAACTCAACAATAGATTGTTATAATTATTACTTTATATAATATTATGCCTTTCAAAGATGCTGAGGAAGCAAAAGGAGAAAAAAATGTATATTTATAGAAATTGTTATAGTAAACTTCTTATCATTCCTGGCTTTCTTTAATTCTTCCTGTGGATATGATTGATCATCTGTTGGTAAAGGCAGTTTCCTTAGTGAGAGCTATGAAGCTCTTTGTTCTTTGGGCCTGCCTCTACCCCTAGTCAGAACCTTTGCACCACTGCTTCTGAGCAACCTCTGATATTGTAGTGACACCTCTACTCTATAAATTGAGTGTTTGGTAACAGTAGTAGTCCTTGATCTTCTCAGCTTGCCTCTTGTTATTGTAAAAATTTGTCCTAAATGGGAGCTGGTTCTTGGGTGATTGGAGTAGAGTATTCTCAGACTGCCATGTCTTGGGTAGAGCTTTCACTATGAGTGGGTACTGGGTGGAGGAAGGGAGCCCCAGATATCTCAGATGCACTTGCCTGGAGAAGAATTTCTGCAAAATGCAACTGGATGAAGTTGGAAGGGGATGACAAATGCTGGTGGCCTGGTAGAAATAGTAGTCCTTGACTTGGAGCTAAGGAGAGAGGGAGCCCTGTCTTCTTGGTTGCATCTGCCTAGAGTAGAACTACCGAAGCTAGAGTAGGAAAAGAAAGGAGGAGGTTGTGACTCAAATGTCAGAGATTTTCACTGTTCACTCCAGGATTTAGTAGATTTTCTTGAGTAACTATCTCTTCATTTGCTGGACTCCCACAGGGCTTTTTAAGAGACTTTAAATGGTAGTTTTCACCTGTTATGGTTGTTCTACTGAGGAGAGGCACCATGGAGCGCCACACTGTCCTTCTGGAAGCCAGCTTTCCTATGTTACATTTTATGTGACTTCCAGTAGACAGAATATAGTTGTTTCATATTTTAAAATTTTATTCTGAGAATCTGGCTTTTTATCAATATGTTTTGACATTTAAATTCAATACAATTATTGATATCTTTAAATTTCGGGCTAGCATTTCTTTTCATTTGTCTCATGCTTACTCTGTTTCCATTTTCTCTTTCTTTCTGAGTTATTTGAA
>NW_011888785.1:21063424-21078933 GCF_000151845.1 Pteropus vampyrus | reverse complement strand
TTTTTTTCTTTATCTCCAATATCCAGCACTTTCATTACAACTGATGAGATATAAATTCTTTTTGGTTTATTATATTTGGGGTTGATAAAGTTCTTGAATCTGGGTTTACATCTTTCATAAAATTTGGGAAGTGTTCAGTCAATATTTATTCAAATATTTTTTCTGCAGTATACTCTTTCTCCTCTCCTTCTAAGGATACTCGGTATTGTCTAATATATTCCTCAGGTTCTGTGCATTTTTTCCTAATGTATTTTGTCTCATGTTAAGATTAGGTAATTTTTATTAATCTTTCTTCAATTTTACTTTTTTTTGTCATATCCATTCTGATATTAAGCATATCCAATGAGGTTTTTTTAAAAACAGCTTAAAACAACACATATTTATTATCTCACATTTTTAATGGATCAGGAGTCCAGGTACGGCTTAGTTTAAACCTCTGGTCAGGATCTCAAAGGCTGAATTCAAAATCTTTTCTGAAACTCAGTATTCTCTTCCAAGCCCACATGGTTGTTGGCAGAAATCATTTTCTTGCAGATGTAGAACTCATGGCAACTTCTTCAAAAACAGCTCTCTCCTGAGGTCTTATTTGGTAAGTTGTTATTTTTAAGTCATAAAATTTCCATTTGATTTTTCTTTATATATTCTGTTTATTTTCTGAGCTTTTCTGCTTTCCATTCATTTCTGAGAGTGATCACTTTTACTTATTAAAACACTTTTTAATAACTGCTTTAAAGTCTTTGTCGAATAATTCCAACATCTGTGTCATGTCACTGGCATAAGTTGATTGTTATATCATATTTCTGTTTTTTTTTTTTATTTTTGTGTGCAGAGTACTTTTTAAATGCTTCTTGGACATCTTAAATTTTGTATTATGACACTAATATCTTCTAAATCCTGTAGATAATGTTTATATTTTGTTTTAGCAAACAATGACATTGGCTTTAAGCTACATGCTTTACCCAGTCATCTCTGGATTTGTTTTCAACATTTTTGTTTTCTATTTCCAGAGTGTACTATACACTGGATAGTTGGAGGACTGGGTGGTTGTCTGTCTCTTAGTTTAGTCTTTAGTCTATTTCTTAGAACAGATCCATGTATGCGTACCTTGGTGTGTGTATAGTGGTTGTGATTGGGGGTGGTAATCTCAGGAATTGGTAGACAAATTTATAGGTCTTCTTTCTCAAGTTCTTCCCTTTTTTAGATCTCTGTGGTACCTTCCAATTCACTGAAAGTACCCTTTTTCATCCTCCAGCTAGAATAGTGACACCTTACCCTTTACTACTGTACATAGTCTTGTCACTGTGCTTGCATCCAGGACCAAATGTCAGGTGGACAGAAAGAGAAAAGATCAACAGAAATTTTCCCACATACTTGGGTTTATATTTTCTCCAATCAGAGAGGGAGGTTTACTTCCCTAGAGTTGTAGATAGCCATGGGACCCTGCTGCCTTAATGTTGCTGCCAAAAAACCCCTTTGTCTATCTATGGGCTTGAACTAGAGAACAATTTCTGGAGTGCTCTCTGCATATGTCAATGCCCTCTTCCATATAGGAATCCACTGATACCAGGTCAAGAGATCCTGGAGGAAAAAAATATATAAGTAACTTCATCATTGATTCAATATTACCTCCAATTCTGGTCTTTTCCCCCAAACTTTCTGTTACTATTTACTTTTTGACATTCACATATCTGCCACGCATTCTGTCTAAAATTTTTAGCCTCACTGAGTGGACTGACAGGGTAGAGTATGCTCACTTCATTTTACAGAGAACCAGAACACTATTGATAATATATGTTAAATAATATTAAAATTTCTTGATAATTGAAAAATACAGTCTAGACATATTGTTTTTGGTAATCATAATTTACATACTTATATGTAACTTTGGAAATCCTGGTGAATAGGTCATTCTCAAGGTAGGATAAATAATGGCACCCTAATTATATCATCATCTTCCTGGAGAAGAGCAGTGACTTTTGCTATGATATTTTTATGTCCATTTAAAGGAAAACTATTGTACTTCACACTTTCACATTGTTGACCATCTATGAAAATTAGAAGTGTCCTGTTCAGATGTGACTCACACATATGAAAAAAAAAAAATCAAAGCAGAATAAAGTTTGAGAAACACTTCCTTACACCACATCTTTCAAGTGTCATTGTCCAGACTTTTTATAGAATTTGGTCAGCAAATATTTCTTAATTTAGGTTTTAGATTTGCTTGAAATACTTGTTTGAAAATAGGTCTTTTTTGGTATAAGTTGCCAAGCAAGGGAATTAATTCAAGTAATCGACTGTAACTCTTATTCTTCGTTTAATAATAATATTTTTAAAAACATGTTTGACCTCTCCTGGGATAGAATACAGAGGTACTTGCCATCAGAGTCAATCCTTTCTTCAAGACAATTCTGTAAAGATGATTTCGTACTAAATGCAGACTTAATAGAGGGCCCATTGTGCCATAACACAGAGCATAATAACACATGACTTGAATCTGAATCATTATGAAAAGCTGTTATCATTCAATATACAAATCATGTATGTAAAACGTCCCTGTAAGAATCTGACTTGGAGTAGCAGTGAATCATTTTAGAAACTTACTAGGAATGAAAAAAATATATATGCCACCACATCATACCATTTTATCTAAAAAAAATGCAACTCAAGATTTCAATAGATTTAAGTTCAAAATTGAATCAGGCATAAAAACTTAGACTACATTTACAAAGAAGTAATAAAAAAAAACTTAGTCCCAAAGTCATTGTTTTATCTAAATTTTTACATTAATATGTGCTGTCAGCAATGTAGATAACTATACTTATCTACAGATCCCAAGATAAAGACACACATTCCACAGTTTCCATGATGCCAAAATGCAATGTAAAAATACTCTCTGAGTTCAAGAAAATTCACTTTGATACTCACTATATAATTTCTTTGTGATAAACCTTGTAAAAGGAGCAGTTTGTACGTCAAATGATAAAAGTGGCTCGCTTTAAATAGGGGCATTATTTTAGGGTGTTTTGGAAAGCTGCCTAGTCTGTGTGTGTGTGTGTGTGTGTGCGTGCGTGTGCGTGCATGTGTGTGCGCGTGCGTGTGTGTGCATGTGCATGTGCACGTGCTTGAGATTAGCAAATGAAAGAAAAATCTTCTGATACAAATCCAGTACTTCCCTTTATAAGATTACTCTTCACAGAATCTGTGCTACATCCCAAGCCTATGGGCCGTTAACATTAATACGGAAACTGTCTTCTATTATTGCTGCAACTCAGTCCATTCAATGTGCAATAATAACCTAGAATAGACTTTTGGTGACTAAGGCAAAACCAAGCCTGAATTAAGAGAGTTCTGCAAATGAGACATCTCACATTACCGCAAACATTTTTCAGATGATTGCTGGAGTGTTTTAAATTATGACTCACATCATTTCATCTCCTTGTGTTATCTCCTCTGAACATCAAGTAGATATTCAAATGGCATGTATATTTACGATATTTTTGACCATCCAGTTCTCCTTGGTAGGATAATCTAGGGTTTATGTTTTATTTATGGGATCGTAGCATACTTTCTGAATTTTAAGCAATTTAAGCTAGATAGTGAGACAGCATTCTGAATTTTGGTTTCTCCTTAAAAGGCATGTCTGTTCCTTTAAAATGTGTTACATATGCATGTACTTTATACAGAAAATTTTGAGTCAAAATCTATTTTTATTAAAATAAAAATGTGTTTTAGAAACTAGTTAATTTTAAATTAAAACAGTCACTTAAATTTAAGAGAACTTATATAGAGAGAAATTTGGTGAATGACTTCCTGTATTATAAGGGGTGTGTGTGTGTGTGTGTGTGTGTGTGTGTGTGTACGTATAATAAATTACATACTTAGAGAATGTGATACTTATGGTTTGTTGAGATTGCTTATTCCATTCCTAGAAGTTTAATTCCTTTTCCAATCAGCTTTGAGGTTTTTATTTTTTTAAAAAAGGAAAACATGTTTTAATGAAATATCTTGTTAAAGTGTCCAAGTTTTATATATATATGGTTTTATGTTATGATAAGCATAAATTCTGGTGGCAATCAAGTATATATGCTTAGTAAATAGCAATATAATTGTTCATACGTATTTCAAGGCTGAGACTTGCATCTGTTTCTAAATAACAATTTAGTCGTTAGCTAATATTTTATTTTATAGATCCAGTCTGGTTTTTTTCCCACTGGAGTGTTTCTTTTGCTCACTTGATGTTTTTGTCTTTATCATCAAGCTGTATAATTATTTACCACCTTTACTCCATCTTTCCTCTGGCTCGTTTTCATACACTAACTGATTCTACATGTAAGCACTGAGACCAGCATCTACACAAGTAGGCCCTTTCACCTCTAGTTGAAATCTCAGTGTGTCAACCAAAAGATTAATGTAACTGTAGTAAAACTACCCTCTAAACATCAAAATTATAGGTCATTAGAAACAAGTTGAACAAGATTTTGTCAAGATGGGTCTGTGTCAAAGTATCTAGCTGGAATGTGGAGATAAAATAACTCACATTTTTCTAAATTTTTGACTGTTTTTCAAAATGACTAAATGTTTGGCTAAACAGTATATTACATCAAACTTAAGTAAATGATATGCACATATGCATATCAGTTTTTGCATTCTTTCATATTATGGTAATCTAATCACATAAATGGAAGGTAATGTTATGTAAAATAATTGTAGCCATGAAATAAAGCTGCATGGTATATTATGTGGTTACAGATCTGTGTATAGTAAACTACTGAATTTGATATGATTATCAGTGTTGAAATAGATGGTAACATAATTTCTATTAAATAGTTTTGAAACTAAGAGTTTAATATTAGGTATCATCTTAGATATGTCATGGAGGTCATGGAAAATCCTGTTTTATTTAAGCATCATTTCGACGTTAGGTTAAATGCGTAGTAAAACTGTAGCAGTTTGTCTAAAGCTCAAGATTTCATTGTAACTCAAAAGTTGTGAAATCCATGAGTTTGTTATTTACATGAAGCATTATTTATAAACAAAAAGCAATAACTGTCACACTCCATACACCCCTTACTCCTTTACTTATTTTCTGAAAGTGTAATTGATCTAATGAGCTGCCATCATATTTCCTCAGAATTTCGGAACGAGACTCTGGCTCATATTGTATATGTCTGTTGTGAGAAACTGAATTTGAAAATCATGTAAAGCTCTTCATAAATATAATTGTTCATTTCAAATGCTTATGCATATAAGATTTTGTGCAAAACTTTTAGTTACTATTGTACTGATGGCATACATTTTCAGGATCTTAAAGTATATCTTAATAATAACAAGGATTCACATTGAGAGAAATATGTTTTATATACCAACAACTGCAAATACTGTTTTTGATCATCTTCTTTACTATACAAACTGAACAACTTGGATAATCAGAAGCAAATAGTTAAATTATTTTCAATATAACACATACTTATTTTTGTTTAATTAACAACAAATCTCTGATTTTATAATTTAGAAGAGCTCAATTTTACAGAAGATTTTCTTAAGGTTGTATGCAAATCAAAGATTATTTTGACTTTGACTAGCTGACCATGCATCATTTTTTCTGTTCCACAAAGTATCTAACAACACTTAAATAGATAAAATACACTGAAAATAGAATAAGATGTTCTTTCTTAAGCCAATCCTCATTCCCCTTCACTTCTGTGTATGACATATGTTTCCTCTATGCCAGACATGCTGGAAATTATCACTCCTTGTCTCAAGGGTCTTTTCTATATTTTTATGTGGTCCTCAAGCTCTGATAAAGCAGCTGCTATAAGTCTGCATATGTGCTTACACTTATCCAGGAATTGGAAAGACATTAATACAAAGGGAAAGCCTCTATATTCAAGATTTACAGAGGCTTTCATTTGTTTTAGTATAACTTGTCAGTTCCTAGATACCTATTTTACCTGTTTATAAGAGAACTGTGTGTTAATTTATCTATTTGACTGTTTTGTACTTAATTATTAGACATATTACAGCTTATGGAGAGCAAAAACTTCCATTCTCTTTAGTGAGAATAGCTACTTTTCAATGGTCAAACTGAATTTCTATTCCCCAGTAAACACAAACAAGGAGGTCATGATACCACATATGACATCATCAAGCAATATAGCTCCCCTAAATTTGGTACTGTCTGACCACTAATGAATGAACTATACTTACTAAAGTCGGAGTGCGCATGGAATTTTCCACACAGGTGCATTTTATAGGCATGTTTGTGTTGAACTATAAAAGCCTGGGTACTGTACCCCTTCATGCCATAGCACAAGGGATTCAAAGATGACGGGATAGGGATGCATTCAGTTACAATCCTAATTTGTAACATTGACTATAATTTTTTTTTATTTTTTGGAGAAAAAATTGACGAAAACAAAAGGTAAGTAGAGAAAACAAAACTTACTCCAAATCACTAAAGTTGTTAATGTGACAGAGTCTAAGGACTATAGACATAGAAGATGGGAGGATCTGGTATTGCTGATAGGAAAACATTAAAGGGGTCCTGCTGTTACTCCAGTCTAAGAGATGAACCTTGAATTGTGTGCTCTTTGTTGCATTATGTTGCCTTGGATTCTCAAGGCAGCATAGCTATGGTGGTTAATTTACAAACTGTAAGGCTAGACTACTTACTAACTTTTTGACTATAGGTATAGTGTGTAACTTTCTCTGTACTGGTTTTATTATTTGTAAAACTGGAATAAAAACAATAATACTTAATCAATAAGATTGTTTTGGAGATCGAATCTGATAAAATGTGCAAAACATTCAGAATAATGTCAAGAAGCTAAGAATCACTATATAACTGATTCTTATAGTTAATATTCACATCTTTGGGAAATTATCTTTTCTAGTTTCTAATAAACATGCTATAGTTTCTCATTACCTATCTTTAAAAAAAAAAACACAAAGCCTTGGAGAAAACTTTTGAAGTATCTCAGAATTCATGCTCTCATCCTGATATGTGTCAGATAGGAGATGACACATTAGCAGTCTTTTAATAATAATCATAAACTTGAAAATGCCTATAATTATTCTTAATTTGATTCATAAATTTCAATTTTGAGTCATCAGTAAAATGCTACTTTAGTACTACTATTTCTACTAATTATAATAACAAAATAAATACAAAATCAGAATTTTTTAACCATTTGGAATAAAATTCTGATAGAAGTAGTAGTTCCTTTAGGAAAAAAAACTCAAAATATATACACTATGTGCCTAAGTTCTTGAGGGTTTTTTTTTGTGTGTTTGTTTTTTTTTTTAATTTTAGAAGTTTTCTGAACTCACTGAATTATATCTTTGTACCTTAGGCTAAGACCCTCGGAGTAAGACACTATTTTCATGAAATAGCTGGATGTATAATACAAAATTGTTTATTTCAGCTACTTTCTTTAACTCCTTGACGAAAATAATACCTAATTATAACTTCATTATAAAAATGTTCAAAAACTGTAGAATGTTATTTTTAAGATGTTAAATTGTAAGATCGCTGATGATGGAGTTATTATCTGGGTATAATATTAGCTGTTTTAATCTTAAATGTACAGATTTGAAAAATAGGTACTTGGCTTTAGAGAATACAAAAACATTCTAAGAGCAAGAAATAGCCCTCACACATTGATGCATCAGACAGATGAACCAATTACTCATGTATCCCTAGATCTAACCATTGATTACATTCCCTGACATGCCCCTGGCTCCAGAATTCTTCCTTAGAGACCACCATGCTTCCCCAGTGACTTGGCAATTCTGTAAAAGGATAAAAGACTGGACTAGAAAGCTGGACAAGGAAGTGTTATTCTCCACTGTTTTCATAATGTAGCCGGTAAGTTCAGATTGCTTTCACAGAGTTGCAGGATTAACTAAATGCACAAGAACAAATCTACTGGGCTCTTTTTGGGGGGGAAAAAAAAGAAAATTGGGAGTGTCTGAGTCAAGAGTGAATAAACTGCCAACTTTCCTGCTAAAGTACAGTTAACACAAATGCTTTTTAAGCTCCAGTTACTTCTCAAGTCAAAATCACCTTTCCTCAAATTAGACAGTAAATAGTGAGTTTTTGCCAATAAATCTATTTTTATACAATATTTATTTTACAATATTTTTATACAATAATTACTCTTGCTCAGTTAGTACTACATACTGAGACATCTACACAGCAAACAGACACAGCAATGCACATCAATTACTTAAACTTTGCAGAAATATTGAAATTCTAAGATCTACTTTTAGTGAGCCAAAAAGGTTCTCTCATAAGTGAAGTCTTCAAACAGGCAGCAGAGCACTTGGCACGTGATTTGTATGATTATAACGGGCTGTATCCAGAGCTAAAACAAAAATAATCCCGAAATTTGATGCTGATTAAGGGAGTATAGCAGAGTGAGGTTGCCAGTATCTTCTTACTCAATGGAATTCTATTTTCCAAACATGTAATATTCAATCTACTTCTTTCCTATATAATTTAATAATTTTACTAGCAGACATTAAGAGAGTAATAATTTATAAGAGAGTTTAAAAATAATGTATATATGTATATAAATATATCACTGAGGATTATCCAAACTGTCAATTATGTTATTTTTTTCATAAACAATGAGATACAAAGACATGACTAGAACTCTAGTTCTTTTCTCGTCATCAAGTATTATTTGTCATGTCAGGTAAATTGCCACTTTCGAGACTGAATTTTAAGTGAATCATAATTATCTCCAACTAAGCTTGGAGATTGTATTGTGCTGATGGAGACTTCCCCTCAATGGATGGCACTAAATTAAGAGGGAATTAAGCTCACATTCTGAGTGTGTGCTCACATTCTGAGGTCAGTATTTCTTTTCAAAGCCTAATACTGGTTGATACAACTTTTTTGTTTGCATTGTGATTTTAATGAAATTTTAGTAACAATTTCAAATGTTTAAAAGAAAGAAAACCACTTATGAAGATGAAAATTATGTTTTTAATATGTAAAAGAAGAGAGGAACAGATCTGGTTTAAGAGTTAGATATTGAAGCAAGAATCCCACCTTCTTTGCTCTACTCCTATCCCCTCCAAGTTCTTGAGAAGATGAAAACTACTAACATGGAAAATTTTTTTTTTCCTTATTGTAACCTAAACTGACAGAAGCAGAGGACTTTTTCCCATTCACTTGCCTAAAAAATAAGAGCCTTTGACTGTTCTGACAGAGTAGCTAATAAGCTGCCATTCACTTTAACCCCCCTAAATGCTGTCTCCTCATGTTTTACTTGTAATATATTCCTAAAAGTTTCCTCAGCAGCCTGACTCTGAAATGCAACTGGGTCTCACATTAAAATACACTTTATATACTAAGCAAATAGATTCTATACATTACACAAAAGAAAATCCGGACTGTGTGAAGGCAGGAAGGAAAGCAAACAATTGTTTGCACTCATTTGCACATTATATTACATTATTACATGAGTTTTACCCCTTCTAAATAATATGCAGATGGGAAATTGGACAGCATGCTGTGGGTAATTACTGTTAGTTCTGTGGTGGTGGCAGGAAAAAACAGTTAACAGATTAATTTTTCTTCCAAGAAAATCATACTTTTCAAAGCCATCTGAGTTATAGCCAAAGGATTACTTCTTATCTTGCTGTAACAAATGTTCTTTCCACCAGTCTTGGATGTAAAAAGAAACCACCTCATTGTACTAAAAGGTACCATGAATTCCAAGGTCAACTGTAGTTGCCCAGCTTTGAAACAGGCACTGCAGCTTGTGTTTTTATAGGGGATAGGTGAGCCACAGACTGGGCTGTGGTTCTTGCTTTTAAACTTCCTGTGTGAGCAGTTTCTAAATGAGCCTGAGAATGTTAAGGCTCAGGTCTTTATGGCCCTTTTAGTGGCATACATTTATTGGATTTGTGAAACAGACAAGAAGGTACTCTGTTCTCTAGGATGGGGAAAAGACTCTAAAAGGAAATGACAGAGGCATTCTTATAATTTATGACACCTCTATCTCCCCAAAGGAAGTTCTTCTGAGAGCCTAGCATGTCATTCATATTACAATGTTGAGTGAGAAAAGGAAAATTAAACCAAGTCAAATCACCTAAGCCTTTAGCTCATATTTCTGCTACAGGTCCAGGTGATAGGACAATTCCAGACAGGTTTAGAGTCACAAAAATGACACGTTTATCTTTCTGTCAGCCTGCCACACCAAAAAAGTCATAAGAATCCTGCTGAAATACTATATGTATATGTATGTGCTGAAATACATATACCAGCATTCATTTCTATCTGAAAATCATTCCCTTTTACTTAAATGTATACACTTTCTAGTATTATGAAGGGGAGGAAACTTAGAATTCCTAAAGGAGTTTTTAAGGGAAGAATCAGATAAGGAAAACTAGTGGAGAAAGGAAGAAAATAAGAAAGATCAATGAGACCACATTTTATAATATTAAGAAATTAAGAACAGAAATTGGGGAATTAAAAATGGTGCTAACTAGCGGGGAGTAGATAGGGGTAAAAGGGGCCAAATATTTGGTGATGGAAGAAAATCTAACTCTGGGTGGTGAACACACAGTACAATATTTATATATGACTTACTGTTGACTAATACACTTGAAACTTATTTTGTTAATGCTTTCCCAATAATTTTTAATAAATATGTGTTAATTGTACAAGAGAGAAGCCTATATAGAAATGGTTTGATTGCCATTTTATGTGACAAAAATGGAAAGTTAGGGTAATTTTCTCAGAGTGAATTGCATAATGAAATTGTGAGCTATAATACCTCAAACTAGATGATTATTTCTTAAAAGGCACAGCTATTTGGTCCCACTTATGCAAAAGTTGTAGGAGTGTAGGAAACTTAAATGTTCCTTTTTCCTTTCAGTATAAAAATGGCTTGAACTATACACTTGACTTGGCAGACAAGATCAATAATGTTGATTTTAGATTTACTTTTTGGAAAACAAAATGAATCAGTGTTTTCACCAGTCAATACAGGCAATACAAGCAATCTTCCAGAATTTAAAACTATTAAAAGATTTTTAAGGCTGAAAATATCTTAGAGCTTTAAAAACTCATTTTTGGCATAGTCACAGCAATAATTGCTTCTTATTAACTATTTTTTTGAAATGAGTTGAACATAACTTTCATGTATTTTTGAACTTCACTAAAAGACATTATGGCTAAGAAAACATAGCCGTCAATCAGATATTCTTCTTAATGGAGATTCATAGGCTCACTTGCTTACTGCTTTCTAGTAACTTATCTGTAATATATACACACATAAACACACAAGTCAAGAAATAGAATATCACCAACACCCAGAAGTACCTCTCTTGCCTCCTTCTAGTCACTAATATTACCTTCTCCCCCAATACTATGTAGATTTCCAGTACTATAAATCAGTTCTGTCTATTTTGCATTTTATATAAATGAAATTATTATAACATACATAATTTTGGGAGGGTATTTGATTTATATTGTGATACATTTTGTGGGTAAGATTAATCTATGTTGTATTTAGCAACAGTTTAATTTTTTACTGGATACTATTCTATCATATGACTATTCCACAGTTCTTTTATACAATTCTATTATTGATGGATATTGGGTTATTTTCAGTCAAGGTTTGTACAAATAATGCCGCTATGGAATTTCTTATATACAACTTGTGGTAATCAAATGTATATATTTCTCTTGAGTCTGTATTAGGAATGGAAATCTGGATCATGGTGATTGACAATGTCTACTAAGGCTAAATATACACAAGCAGTCTTTCGACGTGGGTGTAAAATGTACACTGCTACCAGCAGTATGAGAGATTTCCAGTTTCCCCACATCCTTGCCAGCACTTGGTGTATTAATTCTTTTAGCCATGCAGTAAAAGATGCTTCTTCTTTTCGTTTAATTTTGTTTTGTATTGTATTTTTCCAGGGAAGGAGACCATTTTTATTGCTTACCTGAATAGATGCCTATAGTAGGCAGGGCAGGAGAGGCTGGGGACCAGTCTCTAACAATAAAGGTGCCTTCCGCAGACGTGGGCCACATTACAAAGGAAAGGCATCTTCCGGCAGCGTGGGGAGAGCTGGTCCATCCAGAGTGGAGCCTTGTGCTGCAAGGGAATGCGGTGCCGGTAGAAGGCGAAGTTCACGTGGTAGTTGAGCAGGAAGCTGAAGGAGGCCAACCGAGGTCAGAGAGGCTCAGGAGGTCGTCACCTCAGGGAGTAGGTGGGGTTGTGGAGGGTGCAGACTCTACAGCCCCAACCCCGTACCCTATGTGCTAGCTGAGAGCAGAGAGCCTCTTGCACTACCCTGGGCTAGGTGCTTACCCACAGCCCTCCAACTGCATTATAACTATGGTTTTAATTTAAGTTTACATAGCTCATGAAGAAAAACATCTTTTTCTTACATTTATTGACCATTAGGATATTCTCTTTTTTGAAGTGATTATTCAAGGTGATTTTTTTAAACTTTTTTTTTCCCCTTAAGATTTGTCAGTTTTTAAATATACTTTTTATCAGAGTCCTCTTTGGTTGTACACATTGCAAATGTTTTTTTCCACCTCATATCTTGCCTTTTTACTCTTCTAATTATGTCTTTGGTGAATTGAAATTCTTAATTTTTAATATACTCTCACTTATCATTTTACAGTTGAACTTTGTCCTATGTAAAATGATAAGTGAACTCTCACTTATCATTTTACAGTTGAACTTTGTCCTATTTAAGAAATCATTACTATCCCTGGAATAATAAAATTAATTTCTTAAGTTTTCATCAATTAGTGTTATGCTTTTCTAATACGTTATTTTTTAAGAGAAGAAATGGCTAGGTAATAATAAAAGAATTACTAATAAAATTTTGATACAATTAATAAGCAATTAAATTTCCTTCATAAATTTAAAAAGTCACTTGATGTTAAAACAGTTTTAGTAATGAAGTAATGTTGATAGAAAAATAGATTTTTATAAAACCAAATATATGTTTACCTGATGTATATAAAGGTGACATTTTTTAATCAGTGGGGATAAAATAAATTATTAAAATGTGCTTGAAAGAGCATTAGGGGAAAATAAGTTGTATCCCCTACCTTCTTTTACTGAATATTAAATTTCTAAATTGATCAAAGGTTTTTGCTTTGGGTTGTTTGTTGCTGTTTATTTTATTTATTTTGTAAATAATACAAGTCATTACATATACAAACCACCTATGTGCTCAGATAGAAGAAACTTTAATTTAGAGTTCATCGACAAAGACTAGGCATAGAATATTTTACAGACTAGACCTTGCCTAAAACATGTATCATGAAAATCACATATTTTTTAGTTTTATTTATGTATAATTGACATAACACTATGCTACTAGTTTTAGGTATACATCACGGTGGTTCACATCACAGATATTTATGTATGTATATTACAAAATGATCCCCACGATAAGTTCTAGTTACCATCTGTCACCATGCAAAGTTATTACAATATCACTGGCTATATTCTCCATGCTGTACAATACACACATGACTTGTTTATTTTATAACTGGAAGTTTGTACCTCTTAATCCCCTTCATCTGTTTTTATACACCCTCCCTATCCTTCCTTTCTCTAGTAACCACCAGTTTGTCTCCAGTATCTGTGAATCTGTTTTATTATGTTTGTTCATTTTTGTTTTTGTTTTTGTTTTAATTCCACTTATAGGTAAAATCATATAGTACTTGTCTTTATCTGGTTTATTTCACTTAGCATAATACTATCTAGGTCTGTCCATGTTGTCACAAATAGCAAAGTTTTTTATGGCTAATACCCTGTTCTGAGTGTGTATGTGTACACACACACACCCCCCACACCTTCTTTGGATAGAGGTGTATATATCTTTTTAAATTAGGGATTTGGTTTTTTTTTTTTTTTGGATGAATGCGCAAAAGTGGAATTGCTAGTCACATGTTAATTCTATTTTTAAACTTGGAAGAACCTCCACACTGTTTTCCATAGTGGTTGCACTATTTTATATCCCCACCAAAAGTGTAGGAGGATTTCCTTTTCTCTACATCTTTGCCAACATTTTATTATCTCTTGTCTCCGTTCTGACAGGTGTGAAGTGATATCTCATTGTGATTTTGATTAGCATTTCCCTGATGATTAGTGATGTTGAACATCTTTTCATGGCCTATTGGTCATCTGTATATCTTCTTCAGAAAACTGTTTTTTCAAGTCCTCTGCCTATTTTTTTTATCTATTTGTGTTTTTTGATTGTTTATGTTTTTGACATCATTATGTAAGTTCTTCACATATTTTGGATATTAACGCCTTATCTGATGACCATTTACAAATATCTTCTGCCATTTAGAAGGCTGCCTTTTCATTTTGTTGGTGGTTCTCTTCACTGTGCAAAAGCTTTTTAGTTTGATGTAATTCCATTTGTTTATTTTTGCTTTTGCTGTCTTGTCTGAAGAGACTGATCCAAAAACATATTGTTAAAACTAAAGTCAAAGAGCTATGTTTTCTTCTAAAAGTTTTATGACTTTTTGTCTTACATTCAAGTATTTAATCTATTTTGATCTTATTTATATGGTCCAGTTTTATTCTTTTGCATGTATCCGTCCAGTTTTTCCAACATCATCTATTAGAAAGACTCTCTTTTCCCCATTGACTATTCTTGCATTCTGTGTTGTAGATTAATTGACCATTTTGCATGGGTTTATTTATGGGATCTCTATTCAATTCCATTGATCTATGTGTGTTTTCATGCAAATATTATACTGTTTTGATTATTATAGCTTTGTAGTATAGTTTGAAATCAAGGAGCATGATACTTCTAACTTTGTTCTTTCTCAAGATTACTTTGGTTATTACAGACCTTTTGTGGTTCCATAAAAATTTTAAGATTCTTTGTCTAGTGCTATGAAATATGACTTTGATATTGTGATGGAGATTACATTAAATCTGTAGATTGCTTTCGGTGATATGGACATTTTAAAAATATTAATTCTTCCAATCCATGAACTCAGTATACCTTTTCATTTGTTCATGTCATCCTCATTTTCTTTCATCCATATCTTGTAGTTTTCAGAGTATAGATCTTTCACTTCCTTGGTTAAGATTATTTCTAGCTATTTTATTATTTTAATGCAATCATAACGGGATTGTTTTCTTAATTTCTATTTCTGATAGCTCATTATTAATGTATAAAAATGCAACTGATATCTGTATATTAATTTTGTATTCTGAAACTTTACTGAATGTATTTAATAGTTCTAAGAGTGTTCATTTGTGTGTTTTCAGAGTTTTTTATATATAGTATTATGTCATGTGCAAATAGTGAAGTTTTACTTCTTCCTTCCCAATTTGCTTACCTTTTATTTCTTTTTCTTTTCTTTCTTTTTCTTTTCTTTTTCTTTTTCTTTTTTTTTTTTTTTAATGGCTCTGGCTAAGATTTCCACTACTATGTTGAATAAAAGTAGTGAGAGTGGGCATCCTTGTTGTCTTCTTCCTGATCTTAGAGGGAAAGCT
>NW_011888785.1:21055643-21063374 GCF_000151845.1 Pteropus vampyrus | reverse complement strand
AAGAGTGTTCATTTGTGTGTTTTCAGAGTTTTTTATATATAGTATTATGTCATGTGCAAATAGTGAAGTTTTACTTCTTCCTTCCCAATTTGCTTTCTTTTTATTTCTTTTTCTTTTTAAGATAAGGTTTTTCTTTTTCTTTTTTTTTTTTTTTTTGACTAATGGCTCTGGCTAAGATTTCCACTACTATGTTGAATAAAAGTAGTGAGAGTGGGCATCCTTGTTGTCTTCTTCCTGATCTTAGAGGGAAAGCTTTCATTTTTCACCATGAGTTTGATATTAGTTGTGAGCTTGTCATATATGACCTTTATTATGTTGATGTACATTCTCTTTCTACCCCTCTATACTAACACAGGTAGTGAGTTTTTAATCATAAATGAATGTTGAATTTTTTCAAATACTTTTACTGCATTTATTGAGAGGATCATATGTTTTTATCTTTCATTTTTAATATGGCATATCACCATTTGATTTGTGCATGTTGAACTACTCTTGCATCTGAGTAAATCCTACTTAATCATGGTGTACAATCCTTTTCATGTCTTGTTGAATTAGGTTTGCTAATATTTTGTTGTGGATTTTTTCATCAGTGTTCATCAGGGACATTGGCTGGTAATTTTCTTTTCTTGTACCATCCTTGTCTAGTTTCAGTATTAAAGTAATGGTGGCCTTATTTTACAAGGCCACCATTACTTTAATACTGAATTTTTTAATATTTTTGGAAGAGTTTGAGGAATATAGTATTTTTTTTTAATGTTTCACATAATTCACCTGTGAAGCCATCTGGTCCTGGACTTTTCTTTGTTGGCAAGAAAAGTAGTTATTTTAAATATTTTTTCCAGTAAATTTTCAACAAAGTGCTGAGACACAAGTCTCTGGAGAGTAGCTGGGCAACTCTATTTTGTCTTCATGCTTTTATCATAGTGAGTCCTTTCTTTATTAATACTTTTATTATTAATAGTGTTTCTCTGTTCTCTTGAATTATGATATACATTGATAGGCTTTGTAGATTGTCTATATATAAGCTCCTGGAAGAGCCCTATAAATATGTCTAGACATATGGAATCTTAGTTGCGAATAGATTATGAAAAAAGAGGTAGTCATACATTCTCACTGTTTCTACCATATGCATATACATGAAAGTGTATTGTACTTGTATATGAAATGTTTTTCTGACTTTCTAAAGAATAAAAGAAAAATTATTTGGGACTATATGAAAATATATCCCCAAATTCCTAACAGGTTTTGTAACACCACAGATTCTCAGTTTTTTCATAATAATAGCTGCCCTGTCTACCTCTCACAAAGTTCTTCCAAAGTTCAAATGCAATAGCAAACGTAAACGTCATTGCTTATCATGGGGGGAAACAAAAAACATTAAAAAACTCATAGTACTAAAACTCCATCTCCACAATTCATGCTGACAGAACAAACCAAGATATGCAAAACATTGTTCGCTTAGATTAGCTTTACACCTCTATTTAAAACATATTCCATCATGACAAAAGGCTGGAGCCTCAGCATTAAGTCTTTAACCAAGAAAGCAAGTATCAAGAGTGAAAACACAGGATGTCAGTGTTTCCATTGATTGGGTAGCATAAATTTACTCATGCATTCAACACAAGATAGCTTTTGAGCACAATATGTTACGGCATTATTTTAGACACTTGGCAGTTAACCTCTCTCAGTCTCAGATTCTTCCTCAATGTAGTGAAAGAAAAGGAGTTGGTCTGGTCCAGAAGTGTGCTATCTACTAAGTTCTAAATTCTCTGATAAGAAATAGGCAATTGGGAGAACATACACTTAAACACAGCCAACTTGAGAAAACACATTTGGAAGGTACTGAAATGATATTAATGGCATTCTGAAGATAATATTTTTTTACTGAGAACTATATTTTAGAAGTTTACATGATTCCTTATAATATATGGAAATGCATGCATCCAACATCTCCAATTCTTAAAAAAAAATTTTATAATATAATTGGAGACAATGATAGAACAGCTGACTTCCTAAATCTCTTGAGGGGAATATAAAAAGATTCTTTGTTTTTTAAAGATATTCAATCTGTAAACCATTTACCACATCTCTATGGATGAAGCACACAGACTATTACATTTGGTAGCTATTTTATTATATCTTCTTTGATTTTTTTAAGCAGTTTGTTGAGGTTGGGTATAAATTATGAGATAGTTTGTATGTATCTATTCCTTCAGAGTTGTGTCATCATTTTGGTTAAATTCTATTAGCTATGCCTCCTCCTAAGTAGTGGTTATCTTTGAAGACACAATTGTGCTTTGGCTTCGAAGATATATAGTCTTCAAAACTATCATGTAAATGACTAAAGAAATTCTATTCTGAGATACAAAAGTGTTATTATGCACCACATGGACTATTTCAAAGGATGTCTGATATTCTTGCAATATATTGTCCACAGAAGAAATACGTAGGTTTTATATTGGTGCTTTCCCTCACTGTTTCACCCTTAAACTTAATTGGATCCATGTGTTTAGTGAGATCTATAAGAAGAAACAGACTCACACTATTCTATGCCTATCAGGGAGAGCTTTGTCTGAAATTAATTCATTAGGACAGGAGCACCCACTAGCTACTAATTTAAGAGAATCAGAGTAAAAAGAATTATTGAATAGAAAATTGAGAGACTATTTGCCAAAGCTAAATAGCATTGTTTTGTGACAAGAACACCTTGTATTTGCATGGGAATTTATTATTTTCAAAATATTTTGTGTTATCTCATGTAATTCCTAACATGCAATTTTGTAGGTAATTAGAACAATGATGATGATGATGATGATGATAATGATAATAATAACAATAATAATAATAATAATAAAACAAGAACAACTAATTCACTTTCTTTGTGCCAGTCTCTGTTCTCTATGCTTTAAAAATAATTTATTTCATCCTACTATTACTCTATGTGTTAGGTACCATTTATATATCTATTTTATAGCTAAAGGAAATGAAGCACAGAGAGATTAAATAATTTGTCCAAGAAAACAAAGTTAACAAATGATGAAGCCAGACATTTTGCTGAAGTGACATCAATGACAGTCTAACAGGCTAGAGTCATTTAGCTCTTTTGACAAACACATGTTTCTTTGAGTAAGTCTTTTTAAGATAAAAGAAGAAAAATGCACTTAAGAGACTCTGAGCTACTGATTAGAGTGGGAATAAATGAACAGCATTTTGGCTTAATGTGTTTTCATCCTCAGTAATGACCAGTTTAATCACACTTATTAAAATGTCCTTGAGTGTTTTGATAGTCACTCAAAATACCTGATAGAGATTCAAGACTATGCCCTTCTATAGTGTAGTGTACTAAAAGGTAAGTAGCTGAGTAGATAGGGACTATATTTTTCCTTCTATCTCCCTCTGGTCATGCAACTCATTCTCACAAATAAAATGTGACCCAAGATGAATTAGAAGAAGTTGGACTTTTTCTACACACCACCTTTTCTCCCATCTGCTTACTTGAAGGTGATAACCAGGGCAATTCTGGAAAACTTTTGGGGATGTAAGGAGTTGTCAGACAATTTGAAATACTCATTTTGAATTTTCATGAGTGGTCTGTCATGTTTTAAGATTATGACTTTGGGCATTCTTTACTTAACAGTTTCCTTAACTAATTTATACAAAAGCCTATTCTGTGAATTACAGCTTTTAAAGCCAAAAAAATAAACTCACAAACCCAAATTACAAAAATTATATAAATTTTGTATGTATACATGTGTGGCAATGTGGGGGCAGTGAGTTTGTAGTATATTACCTTTCTGGGCTTTTAAGGCTTTTTCTTCTTTTCCCACCAGCTCAGCCATGAAGTTAAAGAGACACTATAGAAAAAAATATTAGTAGATCCTTAAAGTTACTTCTAAAAAATAAAACAAGAATTATAAATTCAAGCTAGTACATAAAAATTTAAAAAGCCAATCAATAGATGACAAAACAAGACTAGAACAGAAAAAAGCCAAAACAATAGATATTGGAAAAACATCTTTTTAAAAAATAATAGGTAAAAGAATGTTAATAGCCTCAGGGAATGTAAATTTCTATAAAAAGAATTTTGTATTTAGAAATAGAACAGACTAGATATCCAGAGAAACTTTCCCAGTCACTAATATATTAAAGTATTTGAGGAAATATTAACTATTCAGGATTCTTAACAATAGTAGAAATGACAATGGTTTAGTCTTGTTCAATTCTCACATGAAAAGACACTAAAATCACTTATTAAAAAACAAAACCCACAGATAACATTTAGAACAAAACTAGCTGGCAAGTTATCTCTTTGGATTCCAAAATACAGGTAGATTGAATTAAAACACACACACACACACAAAACCTGCATGGCATCCATTTATGTGAAGCAGAAAGCAAAGAGAAACTGCAAGGCATCTGATGCACCTGAGAGCAGTAGAAATTGCTGTAGGCCAACTTGAGAACAATAGCTGACATGGGAGAATGTTTTTCCAATAAAATAGTCAGTTGATGCACAGGCTCCACAGTAAGCACTACAGGTCTAGATGATTCCAGCTTTAAGAACTCCCCAAATTGCCTAGTTAGAACTGCCTGCCAAGACAGCAAGCTATACGCTGAGGAGAAACTGCTAAGTGGAATTAAAAAAAATTAGCAAGATATGTCCAGAGAAGAAAGAAAATGGCTATGTACAAGTGGGGTAGGGTTAAGAACCCCAGAAAATTTCAGAATGCATGCTACTATTATCTTACACTGTTAGAAAATAACAACAACAAAAAAAATGGAGCATTGAATTAGGAAAGTCTCTGAACTATGTCTCCTTTTAAAACTTCAGAAAAACTATTTTGCATAAAAATGAGAGATAATTATCAAGATCAAATTCCACACATATTTACTATAAGAACAAAATAAGGTGTTAAATAACATCCCTACAGAAAATAAAAAAAAAATATGAGTTATAAGCCATTTGAAAATGATGAGACATGAAAAACAAAGGAGAATTAGAATAAAACAAAAAAGGTAATAGAAGTCATGAAGGAATTAGAAATAAAAAAAAAAACACTGATGGAAATGTAATTAAGGAAAACAGTAAGTAAATACAGCAGAAAATGTATTTTTAAATTTAGAAGATTAAAAAAAATTTAAATGAAAAAGAAAAAAGATTCAAAAAAGTGATAGTTGTTGAAGATAGATAAAAAAGATTTAAAATATACATGATAGGACTTTCTAAAGAAACCAAAGCATGAAAAAATAACAAAAAATAAGATAATTTTTGTGATGTTAAAAACATGGGAATTCATACTGAAAGAGCACACTGTTTAAGAATTTTAATCTGGAATGACGAACTCCAAGACATATTCAGTTATTGTTTAACTTAAAATAAAAACATTTTTAAAAACAAAAATTGATTTGCGCATCAAGATAAAATTTACATGAGATAGACAGATTGTCATTAAACTTTAACAGGAATACTTTTTGTCAAAGAATAAATGTGAACAACAAAAATCGGCAAAACTGACTTTCCAGTATAAAGCCATGAACAAAGTTCTATCAACATGGAAGAACTCAGGGAATTTCATTCCCTTGAGCCTTTCAGAATAATTTACTAGAGATAGTCTCCAAATAACCAACTGGCTATGAAAGTATTGACAGGAGGGTAGTGAGCAGCAAACATATAGTTATAAAATTTAAATTGAAGAAGACTTAAATATGAAGGAGAATAGTATGTAATGACTATATGACCTGACAATTTGAATTTTTAATAAGAGAAATGGCAACTAATGGAAAAGTCGTAGTTGTGTATTATCTGATTTTTTTTATACTCCAAAGTGCTTAATTTCTGTGGTTTAGTTTATATAAAAAATACACTGAGAGTTATAATGCTTCTTTCCTTAAAACAAAGTAATTAAACATTTTTCTTAAGAATAATTTTTTCTCTAATTCACTGAATTATATATGTCTTTCTCTCAAGTTATATTGGATAAAACTACATAATAAAGTGTGTTGATACATATGAATTCACCCGAAGACATGTACCATTTCCTGTTCCTTATGAATAGCATCTGCCAAATAACTGTTCTACTCATCTCAAAACTATATATATAGAGGTCTGTTCCACTAACAATCTAAGAAAAGTAATAATCAATTATAACATTATTCTTATTGTGCCAAAGCTTTATTATTATCTACAACTATAAATGAAGTAATTACATACATATCTAATTTCAGCCTTCATTATTTAAATGCATTACTATATCGAAGTGCTTATGCTTTCTGGATTATTCATATTTCATTAAAGTATTTGTCTTGCCAAAGCCTTCAACTCTTAGGAAATCTCATGGGGGAGGGGGTTATAAGTTGGATGAAGCCAATAAGCTTCCAGTGCTTTTATATATTAAAACTACATTTTCTGCTGGGCTCTGGACTATTTAATCATCGCTGTTGAAAAGCTATGAATCTACCTAAAATGTTCTACCTACAAAGGGTTGAATTAAACAAGCTTTTTATTGTTATTTTCTGAGTGCAAAAAATGATTTTAGCCAAAGGGTGACACTAATGAAAAGATACCAATACATTATATCAAAAACTATGCTGCAATGAAGACTAGCACAGATCTTTGATTACATAATTAAATCCAAATTTCAAGTGTCTATTCCCAAGTCAAGCCTTACTACCATTTCTCTATGGATAAGACATAGAAGGAAACAACAGGTATACATCATCATGACCTTGATGAGTTGATTGCCTTCTATCACTCCCCACTTGATAAGATAGAGACGGGGCGGGGAAAAGGCAAATATCAGGATAACCTTCACCAAAGAGACTTCTTTCCTGGCCTGTCTCCTGCTTAGAGACACATTCAGACCGAGTAAGGTTTTAATTACACAGATTCTTGTAATAAGAGCACTCAGTGAGTGAATCATTGAATTGACATTTTAAGAACCAGAGAGTCCTGGGACCATTCTATTTCTTTTCCAGATGGTATGCATTTATAGGGTGACTATAGGGAGCATTAGAGTTAAACAAAATAATATTGTATGTTACCTATATTTTAATTTGAAAAGGTAGTTTAGTTGCTGGGTTAGACTTGATAGAGCTAATTCAAGATATTACAATTACAATTAAAAGAAAAACTTTATCCCATTGCCTAAGATATTCAATAAGAAAAAAATGTTACATTTTTTTTTTTTTTACATTTTATATAATCTCAAACCTGTAGGAAGGTTTCAAGTATAGCACAAAAAAACTTTAGTATACTCTTTACCATATTCTCTAAGTTTTACCATTTTGCAATATTTTTTCAATGTAGCTATAATTTTTTTTCATCACTGAGTAATAAAAGTAGTATTACATACCCTTAAATATTTTAGTACTTATTTCTAAGGAACAAAGATATCATATTTTATAAACAGTAAAATTACCAAAATTAGATAAGTTCATTTTGATACATATTTATCTAGTTTACATTCTATATTCAAATTTTATTCACCATCTAATTATTGTCTATGTGGATTTTTTTTCTCAGTATAGATTGAATCAATGATCATGACTTGCATGTAGTAGAAATGTCTCTTTATTTTTCTTTAATCTAGAACAGTTTCTCAGTTTTCCTTTATTTCTCATTGTTGTGAAAGAGCACAGGGCATTATATTTGTAAAACATTCATCAGTTTAGGTTTGCTATTTATTTCTTCATGGCCAAATTTATGTTATATATTTGCAGTAAAACAGTAGC
>NW_011888785.1:21051375-21052978 GCF_000151845.1 Pteropus vampyrus | reverse complement strand
CAGGACTCTCCATTCTGTTCCACTGGTCTGTGTGTCTGTTCTGCTGCCAAAACCATGCCATTTTGATTACCGTAGCTTTGTAGTATAATTTAAAGTTGGGCAGAGTGATACCTCCAGCTTCATTCTTTTTTTCCAGGATGGCTTTGGCAATTTGAGATCTTTAGTGCTACCATACAAATCTGATGATTTTTTTGTTCTTTTTCATTAAAAAACTACAATGGGATTTTGTGGGGATTGCATTAAATCTGTATAATGCTTTAGGTAATATGGTCATTTTAACTATGTTGATTCTTCCAAGCCAAGAACACGGAATATCTTTCCATTTCTTTGTATCTTCTTTCATTTCTTTTAATAAAGTCTTGTAGTTTTCATTATATAGGTCTTTCACTTGTTTCTTTAAATTTATTCCTTGATATTTTATTCTTTTTGGTGCAATTGGAAAAGGAATTATCTTTTCCACTTCTTTTTCTGACAGTTCGTTATTAGAGTATAGGAATACTATGGACTTTTGAACATTGATTTTGTATCCAGAAACTTGACTATATTTGCTTATTGTTTCTAGTAGTGTTCTTGTGGAGTCTTTAGGGTTTTCTATATAGAGAACCATGTCATCCACAAATAGTGACAGTTTGACTTTTTTGTTTCCTATTCGGATGCCTTTTAAATCTTTCTCTTGTCTGTTTGCCCTTGCTATGACCTCTAATGTTATATTGAATAAGAGTAGCGATAGTGGGCAGCCTTGCCTTGTTCCTGAACTTAGAGGGAAGGTTTTTAGTTTTTCACCATTAAGTACAATGTTGGCTGAGTGTTTGTCATATGTGGCCTTTATTATGTTTAGATAATTTCCTTCTATACTGATTTTGTGAAGTGTTTTGATCATAAATGGGTGCTGTATCTTGTCGAAGGCTTTTTCTGCATCTATTGATATGATCATATGATTCTTACATTTTAATTTGTTTATGTGATGTATCACATTAATCAATCTGAGTATGTTGAACCATCCCTGGGCCACTGGGATGAAGCCCACTTTATCATGGTGCATAATCTTTTCAATATATTGCTGTATTCGATTTGCTAGTATCTTATTTAGGATTTTTGCATCTGTGTTCATGAGAGATATTGGTCTGTAGTTTTCTTTTTTTGTATTATCCTTACCAGGTTTTGGTATCAGAGTAACATTGGCCTCATAAAATGAGTTGGGAAGTATTGCCTCCTCTTCAATGTTTTGGAAGAGTATGAGGAGAATGGGTATTAAATCTTTGAACGTTTGGTAGAATTCACTGGTGCAGTCATCTGGTCCTGGACTTTTACTTTCTGGTACGTTTTTGATGATCGTTTCAATTTCCATACTGCTGATCAGTCTATTTGGATTTTCCAGTTCTTCTTGATTCACTCTAGAAAGATTGTATTTTTCTAATTACTGGTCCATTTCTTCTAGGTTATTATATTTGGTGTTATATACTTTTTCATAATATTCTTGTAGGTAGGCCTGTAATGATATGAACTTTCCTCTTATGACCTCTTTTGCCGTGTCCCACAGTTTTGATATGTTGTACTATCATTATCATTCATTTCTCTTGATCTCTCTTTTTATTTCTTCTCT
>NW_011888785.1:21048533-21051325 GCF_000151845.1 Pteropus vampyrus | reverse complement strand
TGACCTCTTTTGCCGTGTCCCACAGTTTTGATATGTTGTACTATCATTATCATTCATTTCTCTTGATCTCTCTTTTTATTTCTTCTCTGACCCAGCTATTCTTCAGCAGCATGTTATTTAATTTCCATGTATTTGTGGTTCTTCCTGATTTCTTTTTGCAGTTGATCTCTAGTTTCAAAGCATTATGATCCGAGAATATGGTTGTTGTGATTTCAACCCACTTATATTTGTTGAGGCTATTTCTGTGTCTCAGTTTGTGGTCGATTCTTGAGAATGTTCCATGTGCACTAGAGAAGAATGTATAAGCAGTTGTTTGGGGATGGAAGGCTGTATAAATGTCAACTATATTCAGTTGGTCTAATGTGTCATTTAAGGATGTTATTTCTTTATTGATTTCCTGTTTGGATGATCTGTCTATATTCGACAGTGGTGTATTTAGGTCTCCTACTACGGTAGTGTTTTGGTCTGTTTCTCCCTTTAGTTCTGTTAGTAATTGCCTTATATATTTCAGGACTCCCTGATTGGGAGCGTAGATATTAATAAGTGTTATGTCTTCTTGCTGCATGATTCTCTTTATCATTATGAAGTGTCCCTCAGTATCTTTCTGTACCTTTTTTATTTTGAAGTCTATTTTGTCCAATATTAGTACCACTGCTCCTGCTTTTCTCTGGATGCCATTTGCTTGAAATATCATTTTCCATCCTTTCACTTTGAGTCTATATTTGTCTTTGGAGATGAGATTTGTCTCCTGGAGGCAGCATATGGTTAGGTTTTGTTTTTTGATCCATTCTGCAACTCTGTGTCCTTTTCTTGGTGAGTTCAGTGCATTTATATTTAGGGTAATTATTGAAATCTGAGGTCTTCTTATAGCCATTTTATCTTTTGCTTTCTGGTAGCTTGGTGTTTCTATTGATTCCTTGTTCTCGTGTTTCTGTTTTCTTTATTTTGGTTGGCTTTTGTGGGTTTGTCTCTGGTTCTTCTTGTTTTATGTTATATATTTCAGTTCTGAATCTTCTATGTGTGGTTATCATTACAAATATGTAAAGGATAGTTATATATATACGTTCATCCATTTTCTTCTGCACGCACCATATCTCCATTCCCCTTTGCGAATCTGAATTTTCGAATGCTCCCCTTTTCAGTCATTGTTGTCTCAATCCGTCCCTCTGTATGCTGAACATTCATTGCTATCTTGCTGTAGCAGTCCTCTTCTTATTGTTTAAGCTTTTAATGCCCTGTTCTTAGTAAGGGTTGCACTCTTCTGCTTTGATTTGCCTGATTATGGTTTTTTGCTTTTTGTTTGTTCGTTTGTTTTTGTTTTTGTCATTTGTTTTAGATGACCTGACCCCTTTCAGTATATCCTGCAGTGCAGGCCTCTAGTGGAGAAATCCCTCAATTTTTGTATGTTGGAAAGGTCTTAACTTCTCCTTCATATCTAAAGGAGAGCTTAGCTGGATACATTATTCTGGTAGTTCCTTTCACTTAATAGTTTGAATATTTGATTCCATTCCTTTCTGGCTTGTAAGGTCTGCGCTGAGAAGACCGAAGATAATCTAATGGGTTTTCCTTTATAAATTATCATTTTCTTCTCCCTGACTGTCCTGAAATTCTGTCTTTGTCATTGATTTTTGATAATTTTAATACACTGTGTCTTGGTGAAGGCCTTTTTGGATTGAGATAATTGGGTGTTCTGTTGACTTCTTGAAGTCCAAGTTCCAGCTCATTCTTTAGATTTGGGAAATTCTCGTCCACTACTTGTCTGAAAATGCTTTCTAGTCTCTGCTCCTTTTCTTCACTTTTGATAATGCCCATTATTCTTATGTTTCTTCTCTTGATGTTACCAGCTAGTTTTGTATTTCTCTTTCATTATTTTTCATTCTTAGGTTTCTCTCTTCTTCCTTTTGATTTATCTCTAGATTTCTGTCCTCAATATCACTGATCCTTTCCTCCATTTGGTCGACTCTATTGCCCAAGCTTGCTATTTCATTTTTCAACTCTTGTAGTGTATTTTTTTTTATCTCCAGAAGTTCTATTTGGTTCTTTTTGAGGGTTTCAATCTCCTTGCTCTGCTCATCTAGTTGTTTTTTAATTCCTGAAATTGTTGATATGAATTGTTTTGAATCTCATCGAGTTTGTTGAGAAGTACCATCCTGAATTCTCTGTCATTTAAGTTGCATATTTCTATGTCTATAAGCTTATTTTCTGGAGATTTTTCTCTTTCTTTCTGAGCTACCCTGTCACCTTGGTTGTTCATAGTGTTTAATGGACTATTTCTCCACCTCATCATTAATGGAAATGTATTCTGCTTCTTTTCCAGAAAGAAGGCGCTTTTCTTTTGGTTTCCAGTAGGTCATCGTCTAAGCCTTTTGGATCCCTGCTTTATATAAAGGCTTAATAACGCCTTTGTATAATGCCTTTATTTTCTTGTAGATATTTAATCATGCTCACTACCCTCTGTTTCAGTCACCATCAGTGTTAGCAACAGTTTCAGTACCATTTGCTCAGATTCCCCTGGGGCTCCGCGATGATTGGTGATCGGTCTTGGAGGGCATGGGAGGAGGGGCACTTTAGTTTGGGAGTTGGGGACTGCGGCTTAGCCTAGGTTTTGCAACCATGGTTGGTAAAATTCAACTGTTGTTTTTCTGCTGATCCCACTTCTCTGCCTTCTGCCTTGATGACTGGGCCCTGCCACTGGGTGTATGGAACTCGCAGCACTTCCAGGCAGGGTTCTTCAAGAAAGTTGCCACAAAGTTCTCTCCTCCCCTCCTGCTAAAGGGAGCTCCAGCTTCTTT
>NW_011888785.1:21035884-21048483 GCF_000151845.1 Pteropus vampyrus | reverse complement strand
TCGTCTAAGCCTTTTGGATCCCTGCTTTATATAAAGGCTTAATAACGCCTTTGTATAATGCCTTTATTTTCTTGTAGATATTTAATCATGCTCACTACCCTCTGTTTCAGTCACCATCAGTGTTAGCAACAGTTTCAGTACCATTTGCTCAGATTCCCCTGGGGCTCCGCGATGATTGGTGATCGGTCTTGGAGGGCATGGGAGGAGGGGCACTTTAGTTTGGGAGTTGGGGACTGCGGCTTAGCCTAGGTTTTGCAACCATGGTTGGTAAAATTCAACTGTTGTTTTTCTGCTGATCCCACTTCTCTGCCTTCTGCCTTGATGACTGGGCCCTGCCACTGGGTGTATGGAACTCGCAGCACTTCCAGGCAGGGTTCTTCAAGAAAGTTGCCACAAAGTTCTCTCCTCCCCTCCTGCTAAAGGGAGCTCCAGCTTCTTTCTTCTCCCTGTCTACCAATTCACCACCCAACACCTGGGGTTCTGACCTGTAGTAAATCTTATGCACAGATCTCACTCTCAAATTGCTGGTTTGCAGTTTGGGTGTTTTTGTTGAGTTTTAGATGTTCAGCTTATTGTTGTTTCAAGGGGAGTGATCTGGGGACATCTCTCACTCCTCCATGTTTCCTCCTGTCTCCCTGTAACCAGATAGTTTTAAATGAATAACATCATAAAACTTTACTACTAAATATATAATTATTTGAAAACTGGAGAGGCTTATGTATTTTTTGAAATTTTTATTTTAAGGAATAGCTAAAGTCATTTCTTTAAAAGAATATTAGTGTGGCTCTTGCTATTTACAATACAGTAAAAATTAGAATAGTATGGTGCTTGCACAAAAGTAGACAGATAAAAGAAAAACAGATATCACAAGTCTCCAATATAAACAAAACCAATACCTAATAATGGAAAAATATATTATGAATTATGCATTATATATCACTGTGAAAGTTGGATAGCAAAATTTGGAGGGGAAACACAATAAATTCTCACAGACAAAATTTTCTTTTAAGTGGGCTAATTAGTTAACTATACAAAGTGAAGATACAATAAAATGTTCCTAGAATTTCTCATTAAAGGTTTATTCATTTTGGTCTTACATGTTCATCTACCTGATATGCATATCTCTGGAAAAAACAATGTTCTTAATTAAATGAGCTAAAGTTTTATTGGTATTTCTCATGAGTTATTTTTGGATATTTAATTGGGATGGTTTTTCATGGTGTGAGCTCTCCTACGTGTTGTAGATTGGAACATTAAATTTTCCTGCCCCTTGGGCACTAACCTCCCAGGAGTCCCACATCTCCAAATATCCTCTAAATTGGCAGTTGAAGTCAAACTTTTTTTTTTCAGAATACACAATTGAACAATTTCATGGATAAAGGAAAATAGATGTAGAGTTTTAACAACATTAAGTATAAATTTTAATTGTTTTTACATATACCTAATTCAAATATATAAATAAACTTTAAGCAAATAATCTTAGTGCAAGAAAGTATAATTTTTGACTTCCATGGACACTTGATAATTGAACCCCCAAACTCATTTTCCACAGCTTTAGCACTGAGATTAAATAATTGAATGCAGCTGAGGAAAAAGCTTTGTAGACCATAATGAACCATCTAAAGGAAAGATCTCAAAATTATTGGTATCTTCAGGCGTGTGGTTCTAATACACTTTTTGTGGGAAGTACAGCAACCAATGAAATAAAACCTGAACAATCTTTTTTATTCCCTTAGAGTTTATATAATTATTTAAATATTTTAGTAGTATGACTTTCTAATGAAATGGGACTAATGCCAATTAAATCTACAATAATCTATAGTCATAAAATCACTCTTTCTACATATGTATAGGCATGCTATTTTATTGTCACTTGTAAAAAATAAAAGACATTAAAATTTTTTAAAAAAATTATTAGAAGTGATATGAAGCAGCCTCCATATGTCATCTATTCTAAGATCTATGCAAAATTGCTTAAAAAGAAAGGTCAGAATGCTTTGGCTAAGAAAGAAGTAGCATACTGGATCTATCATCTTCCTCGGAGAGTTTTAGTAAAACCAGACTCAGATATCAATGTTGTATCTAAATGAAATATTGTAAAAAAAAAATGCAGAACACAAAAGTTATTATTAAAAAGGCACTATTTTATATAAATAATTATAAATATAATAACTTTACCACCACAGAAACATTCCTTTCTTTTACTATTACTTTTAAGTAATGAAATTATTTGAATGTTCTTTCCTTCAGGAGTTCCTGTTGAGAACAGAAAATGATTTGTCGATTTGTCCTTAAACTCCCTTAAGATTTTAAATCTCTGATAATTCTATTATTCCTTAGCCCTGCAATGATATTAACAGAGCTCAGATTTTAACCTTTCATGACTCTCAAACAGTGGTGCATTCTATATATGGTAAACTCCAATATTTCATATTCATGAGTGCTGTACATATTTAAGAATCATTCTCAGTGTCATTGTGCAACTGCTTTTCATAAAACCTATTGAGTGAGTAGTCATGAATGGCTAACAATATATAAAGAGTACCTTTAATGTCCATAATAGTTTTTAGTTTATACAATTCTGGCACATACATTGGTCTTATTTATTGCCCTTCGAGAGAGGCAATAAAGCAATATACTCTCTGTGTTATAAAGGAAAAAAGAGACATTTGGAAATCTTAAGAGATTTGCCATTTTGTGTCTTCTTTCTTCAGAGATGAGCTTGATATCAAATATTAGTGTTCTTAATTCTGTACAGATTAAATACTATTGAATTTGTGTGCTGCCTGTATATAGTTTAAGGGAAATTCTCAATTCACCTTAATTTTATGAAGGAGATTATTTTCTAGACCATTAAACTATTTTAAAATAGAACAGATATGATTATTTCACAGAGAATTAGTAACATTTTATTCAAAACTATAGATACCTTGACATAGCTATTTAAAATATATCTATTTGTAATTTTTAAATAAAGAAAAAACTATTGAAATAAAAATAAATCAGAGTGAATAAACATTAAAATAATAAATGTAGGAAGGAATCCTATCAATGTTAAATGTTTGTATTTATGTATACTAATACCATGTAATACATTTAAAATAAAACTTAATAAACAATCTATTTTCTAGCTCCTAGAAAGGAATAGTTTGTGAAATTGTTAATTATCAAAAAAGTCATAATGGTCATGATAGAAACTATAGTAAAATAAATAAAATATTATTGAAAAAATAACTTAAAACAAAATTAAGCAAATGATAGATAAGGAAAATAAAATATTAAAATCAAAGATTGGAGAAATTTTTGAGAAAAAGTTAAAGAATTTAATTAAATATTTTTATGTTGACATTAATAATAATATGTATTTGTTATATTATACATAGCCATATACTATATAATGTGAATTGATTTATTCACTAGATCATTTATTAAGACATTCTGTTACCAATTCTGTTATCAATGTGTCAAAATTAAACTTGCGCATTTAGTCAAATACTAAATACTACTTACAATTAATAACACAGTATATTTGAGGAATAAAGTCTCACTCATTATATCTCAAAAAGAGAAGCTTAATTGTTACGAGTTTCTATGGTAATTAAAGACACATCTGAAGGGAAAATGAAAATAGGATGTATAGTGTAAACAGTCTTCATAGAGGCCAGATTTACTACTCTTTAGCAATAGGAATCAGATCTAGTTTAATAGTTTGCCATTATACAAACAAGTCTACCTTCTGTATGTTTATTTTATCTTTTTGCACCTAATTATCTAATTATCTTATCTCTACTATACCACAGCCACTCATTTCTGAGTTCAACTTAGTCTTTGGTATTACCAATAAATATTGCTTTCTCTAAAAGTATAATTTTAGTCTCTCAATTTCTTCAATCCAATTCAATCTAGAATTTATTGATCTAATCAAATTTTATAATCTTTCACTTCTTATGTCAGCAATTATTCTTTTATCTATCTTAGATCTTATGACCCTTAAATATGATCTCAGCTCTCTTGACCAATCTAGCCTAGTTGTACATCCTTGGGATAACTTTGATCTTAGTAAAATTTCTATTTAGTTTACAGTGTTCCTGCATAGCTAAACATGTCTAAAATCATACCACCATTCTTACTGGTTTTATTTTAGATACAGGATCATTATTTTCATGAACACTGATAGCAGACTGCATTTTCAGACCAACACTGACACCAAAATTAGCTTCAAACATTGGAAAAACATAGACAAGAAGCATTTATTCTATACCCTTCAAGACAATACTAAATTACAGGTGTCTTTTCAGAAAAAAATTGTAATCTTGGTTTAAGTATGGGAAAATTTTTTTTTTTTAAAAAGCTAACCCCTTTTCCCCCCAAAATCATGAGACACTTGTCAAATATCATATGAATTTCAGCTTGATTTTGCTTGATGGAGTGGTCAAAAAAATCTTCAAGCATGGATTAATTTAATAGAACTTCAGGCACTTTGCAAAAGCAAATAAAAATGCAAATACTTTCTGAAAAATATACCTTTATTTAAAGCCTTAGTAGCCCCCATAGAAAAAGCCATCAACAAGCACCAGGCAAAGAAAACCATGCACACAAGTAAAAAGTTACCATGACTGAACGTAAGCAGAGATATAAAAGATAAGGAATTAATGCAAAGAATATCAGATACTTATATGATTAGGCCTGACACTAAATATACATATATATATACATGTATGTGTGTGTATATGTATGTATGTATGTATATATGATTTTTAATGAAATAACAGCAAGAGAAATCCTCACAGAGAATCAAAATCTGCAAAATGACAATGCAGATCTAAAAAAATAATTAAATACTAAGCATATATAATTATTCGTAGACACAACATAGTAAAATTGCTGATAATGAGAACGAATAGAAAATCTTAAAGAGAAATAGGGAGATATTTGCAAGAAGTATAATTAAGCTTACAACTTGACTTCTCACCAAAAAAATTGTGGGATCAGAGAATGTGCCGAAAGAAAATATTATCCACAAATGAATATGAAATAGAGATTTGGGGAACACATAAGAGCAAATATTTACTAGAGGGAGTTCCAAAGGATATACTTGAGGCAGGAGGTGGTAAAATGTCATAATTATATGTGTAGATGTAAATAAATGTTGACTACATACAACAATAACAATAATATCTAGTGGAAGTTTTAAAAAATCAACTGAATTGAAAATATAAAACAAAGACAAACAATTTGGACAGGGATAAAATAGAGTTGAAGTATTCTAGGGTCTTTGGTTTGAGAAGGTAGAAATATTAATTAATTTTAAGTTGATAATTATGTATGTGTATTTTTTATTGCATGAAGAAAAAGTTAGAATATGAGTATAGTGATTTCCTGCATAATGACATTTCAGTCATGATGGACCACATATTTTACAGCGGTCCCAAAGATTATAATGGAGATGAAATTATAAGATTATAACTCCTAAAGCCTAGTGGCGCAGCTGTCGTAACGTCATAACATAATGTATTACTCATGTGTTGTGGTTATGCTGTTGTAAACAAACCTACTGCATGGCCAGCCAAAAAAATACTATATATGGTATTTTTACTGTACCTTTCTATGTTTAGTTATGTTTAGATACCAAATACCATTGTGTTACAATTGCCTGCAGTAGTCACTACAGTAACATGCTCTACAGGTATGTAGCCTAGGAGCAAAAGGTTACACTGTAGAGCCTAAGTGTATAGTAGACTACTCAATCTAGGTTTGTATAAGTGCACTCTAGTTTGTTCACACATAATGAAATCACCTAAGGATGCATTTCTCAGAACATAGCCCCATGGTTAAATGGCCCATAACAATATATAAGTGGCCCATAACAGTATATAATTTCAAACTGTTTAATAAAAATAATAATAATCAAGAGGAAAATAATAAAAAAAGAGGAAAAACTAAAAATAGAACAGACAAGAGCAATAATAAGCACAAAATAAAATAAAAATTCTAAAGCTATATATGTCAAAAACTACAGTAGAAGGTAGATTAAATGCTTCACTTAAAACCAAGTGGATACATGTTTAGAATAAAACTCAAAATATGCAACATTCAGTATATAGACACACGTTACATATTAAGAAACAGAACTGATAGTAAAACTTGGAAGGACATACTAAGCAAACACCAACCCAAAGAAATATGGTGTAGTTTTATTAATTTAAAACAGAAGGTAAGGCAAAACATTTCCTGAGATAAAGGATGTCACATCATTGAAAATAAAATTTTCATCCACCAATTGTATAACAATTTTACATTAGTATAAATTCCAATGGACTTGCATCATGCTCAGGCAGTTCTCTCATAACACTACAATTATGTTAAACTAGAAAGTAATATGAAAAAATTTAGAAAAATCTGCATTGGAAATTAAGGAACACATAAATATCATAAGTTGTAGAAGAAATCAAATAAAAATTAGATAATGGTTTAAATAGACAATAATAAAACAGTACATTATAACATTTTTGTGATGCAGTTATAACAGTACTTATGGTGAAAAAAAGCCATTTATGCTACATGAGCAATTGATATGTGGCAGAGATGGTGTGGCAGATAAGGAAAAGAATGCTCTTTTCAAAAATATACTGAAAAATTTGGATATACTTATTGAAAAATATGATGTAACCCTTTCCTAACAACATAGAAAAAAATTAGTTACAGATGGATTCCAGAACAAAATATAAAAAACAAAACTATAAAGCTTTAATAAAATATCATATAAAAATATCTTCACAACTTCAATATAGGGAAATTATTGTCTTGAGTAAATATAATGGAAAAGATAGGTAATCTTAGATACCATAATGAAAAAGATAATTTTGGTTATTATATTAAATTTAAAATTTGTTCATCCACAAAGACCCTATGAGTAAACGTAAGAATTGTGGAATGAGATAATATATATTCAATATAAGTAACTGACAAAAGAGATTTTAGAATTTCTATAACTCTCTCTCTTATTGCCCCCACATGAACACACACAGAAATAGAAAATTCAATAGAAAAATAAAAAGTTCTTGAATAAACAACTCATGTAACAAACACCAAGGGGATAATAAATATAAGATATGTAGTCATATAAATAATCAGAGGATGGAAATAAAAACTGTAGAACAAATTACACATTTATCAGGTTGTCAAAATTTTAACGTCTGACAATACTGGTATTAATGTGAAGCAACAGCTTGTACGATCCATTTATATGAAATGTCTAGAGAAGGTGAATCTGTAGATATAGAAAGCAGATTAGTAGTTGTCTGAGCTGGAGGTGAGAATGGGAACTGAATACAACAGCCATGAGGGATATTCTTAGGGTTATGAGAATATTCTAAAATTGTGTTGTGATGATTGCCCAACTCTATAAATTTACTAAAAAATATTGATTTTTTAAAATTATACTTGACTAAATTTTATGGTATGTAAATTAAGCTTTGATAAAGCTGTTAAAAAAATAAAATGTAGAGCAGCAAGCAATGCTGATAGAGATGTAAATTGGAATAACCATGTTGAAAAAAATGTTAAGAAATACAGTTTGGCATGGTCTATTAAAATCAAAATTATCAATACCCTCTGACTCAGCATTGCCAGTCATAGGATATAAACTATAAATTTTTTTGTAACAACTTCACTGGAAATATCCAATTACTTAGCAAATTATTTAGACAAACTTCAGCAGAACTCAAGAGCATGATGTAAAAGAGAGGTAAAAGGCAGAAGTGTATGAAGTTTTTATCCATTCTTGTGTGGTTCAAAAACACACAAAATAAAACTACATTTTGGAGACACACATATCTTATTTGGGTGTACATAGTTGGCGGTAAGCCTATAAAACTACTCAGTGATAACATTCTTACAAAATAATTGTGAATGATTCTGGAGTTCTGTTAATGTGTTATTTCTTGAGCAGGTTAGTGATTATATACATTTTACATTTTAATCATTAAATTGTGCATATACCTTTATAATTATTAATCATGCATATATGATTCATACATTTTCTGTATTTGCTATTTACAATAAAATAACAGAAGATAAATATTTAGAAAATATGAATGATATGCAGACAGCAGAAACAGACAGAACAATCTTTTTGTAACATTAAATACATCCTTATGATAATATATACATACGATTATTTATACATATATATGACTCCTAAGCTTAGGAATAGAAGTACCATCACTGTTAATTAAAGTACTAGAAGTCCTAGGTCATTCAACAAGTCAGTAAAATAAAAGGCATCAGGATTACAAAAGAAGACCAAAAATGTTATTTTTCATAAACAAGATTTTCTTTGTAGAAATTTTGAAGAACTACCACCAAATCATTATAATTTAAATTCAGCACTATTAGTGAACTTAATAATTCCTTCAAGAGAAAAAGATCAAGTCTGTAAACCACAAACAACAAAGAAAATGTAATATAAAAATAACTATATTTCAAATATCTCATCATGTAAGAAATGTACTTTGTGCAGTACATACTATACATCAGTCATTTGGGTAAATATCAGAAATTTAAAGTAAAAGGATGGTCACTGTACCCATCTTTATGGAGTGTTTTGTGCTAGAAACAGAGAATTGGATAGCAAATTAAAATTTATGATTGAAAAAGTAGAGTATGTTAGAGGTAGAGTAGTCCCAGTTTGCACCTGTTTTGCTGGCATAATCATAATAGCACCCCTTTCTACCCTCAATTATATCTACATTCAGAAGATAAATTACAGTCATCATAACTAGGGTAGAATTAGTCACGCACAGGTGGGGCACTACTCTAATCTGGGGGTTTCAGGAAAGATGTCACTGAGAAAAGGGTCTCAGTGTCTGGCTGGACCTAAGTTATGATTCAGATTTGTCCAAAAGCTGGAGGTATGTAACACACAGGAGCAACACTATGTATCAATACTCAGAAAAAGTATCAGTGCTACATTGGATAAATTGAATAACAAAGCAAAACAACAGAAAAACAATGATTGTAGCCCAGAGTACAAAGATCATGCAAGAGAGGAAGTGGGCCGTTTTAATGGAAGAAGTTGGATCAATAAGCTAGAGGCAGACCCAGCCCTTGGACTGCATTGTAAAGCCAGTTTAAGGAGGAAAAGGAGGCTATAAAGAGCCTGCATATGTTTGCAAAGATAGGAGAGAAGCGAAAAATGTAATTGCATATTTGTCTGACTTCAAAATCAATGCTCTTCCTTACATATATATTGCTGGAATTCTGGAGGAAACCAACACTTATGGAGTATGGCAGAGGGAGAAAAACAGGACACATAGACAAATCAGAGAGAAGAAAAATCAGGAGGGAATGGTGCCATGAAAGCTGAGGGGGGAAAAGCTTTAAAAGGTGAAATTTTCAACAGCATCATGTACTCTAGAAAAACCACATAAGGTAAATAGGCATGAGATTATTATTTAGGCTATTTAGGAGTAATAATAAAATCAAAATTATGGATGACTCGTGTTCCTGTGTCTATTAACACCATCTTTTCTCACACCCGACATATAAGCAAGAAAAACCAAGGTCATCATCAGCTTCTCATTGACCCTCGTGTTTCTACAACCTATTGATTTCAGGGACTATTGACTTCTCTTCCCTACTCTTCCTGATATTGATTCATTTTTCTCTTTTTTTAAGTCCTTTTTTCCTTCCCTTTTAATTAATTTTCTTATTATCTCTCAATCACTTTATCTGTGTAGAAGTAATTAATTAATAAAGTTCTGTTGTCATTTTACATCTAGTTTAGAAACAATTTAGAGGCAATTCCAGGAAAAAATTCACAGATCTGACATTAAAAGACCAGACTAAACATATATTATAAAAATTCAATAATGATCAATTTTTTTTTCAATGCATCAGTGATGGCAAGAAAAAGAAAACTTTTTTTCAAGTTGTTCAAAGCGAAATACCTGCATTATTTTTTATTTTGTTCTATCTTTATGTCACTCATTTAAATGTTTTAAGACCTATGAAAAAAGGTGAGTTTTTTTTTTAAGAAAATGGAACTTAATTCTACATAGTATAGAAAGTAGTTAGACAGGGGTAGTAGTACATGATGATTTCAAGAATAGATGATCAGCTCTGATGTTATTCAATCTGTAACTTAGTTTACTTAAACAATTCTGGTCTCAGTTCTTTTCTGTAGACTGTGGCTATAATTTTGCCTGCCATATGTAATTATTTAGAAGTTTAAATAAGTGACAATAATAATTAATAAGTATTAGTCATTTTTTACAACCCATATACTTTATGAGTTAAATAATTTATTATGAATCAGTTTTGTTTTTACATTCTTTTACCTCAAACTTCCATATATTAATAACAACAAGTCCTATGGTATATATAGTTAGCAGTATGGTTTTTATATATAGGCTGGTGGTGTTAAGGATCTCAAAGTTCTCATAAGAGAAGACAGTGTTACTGATATTCTACATAGAAAACTTCCTTTATCTCCTAATTTATTTTTTCTTCTTCTCTGCTATAATTATATTTTTCTTTCTTGGGACTATGAAACACAATAGAGAGCCATTATATCTACATCCTTTTTTTCCTTTTTGGCCACCTCAATTCACTTACTAAGCCAGAAAATTTATCTTAAATTTTCTTACTTCTTTGTCATATACCCACAATCCATAAGTTGTTAAATTATTTTTGTTATTCTCTAAACTTTCTATACTTGTTTACATATTTCTTTTTAGTCTTTAATTAAATTTAAACAAATTTTATAATTGACAGTAGAGGTGCTTAATACAGAACATAAGAATTTTTCTTTGAAAGTCTCTCTATAGTTTTGTTATTTCTCCCATTCCTCAATTTTTACCCTCTATTCCATCCAAGCAGAAACACTTTACAGTTTCCTGATTGCCAAGGATTCATCTTCTGCTTTCCAATCACTTCAACAGACTCCTTCACATCCTGTAGTGGTTTTATGAGCCTATTTTCCAAACAACTACAGTTAAAAGAAAATTTTGTATTGAAGTATTTTTTTCCATATTACCAGATAGTATTGAATTTGCTGCAGCCCAATTTGTTGTGAGGCATGTTGCCATGATTTGGGGTTGTGCAAATAAATGTGTCCTGGCACTATCAATAATTTGGACAAAATGCACCATTCCATTTGGCCAATATACTCAGCAAATTTCTGATTCATTCATCTTTGGCAACAAAACTCCATACAAACCTTGAGGGAGAGCATCCATAGAAACCAAATATTTGCAGAAAGCTGTTTAAAGGGAATTTAAAAATCAGAGTGCAAGTTAAAATTGCATTTTGTTGACAAAAATAGTCCCAACATTTTAAAAAATGGACATAGAGGACATTTGCCTAAGCAATAAAATGAAATATACTTAAGCAATATTCATCTATCTAATGTGAAATCTTCATAGTCTATAAAGGAATAGAGTGCATGCCAATATACACTGAATCCTGAGGAATCACCATCACCAACCAATAAACATTCATTTTGCTTTTATTCTTTGAAAGGCAAAAATCTATGTGGTTATAAAGAGATAAATCCTTTCCCACTTGTGGTTGGCTGGTGGAAATTCACTGCAGAGGAGAGGAAAGAGAATTTACTCGGCTTTTCCTTGCCATAGTGGAACAAGGAAAATTAAAGATTTTGACAAATTAAAGACTCCTTTAAAATATATATGCATTTTGTGGTTCAAGAGCAGATTTCACAGATATTTTATCTAAAACTATACACACCCCCTTTCTTATTTTAGTGTGGAAAAAATGAGGGATGCCCAGAAATTAGAACTGAAAAAAATAAAAAATAAAAAATAAAAACCAACTCCAAGTTAAATGATTTTCAATGTTTTGATTTTTTTTTTCTACTTAGGAATTATAAGGACAAGCTTCTAAAACTTTTTATTTTTATTCTCTAACTTGCTAGACTATTTTATCTCCCCAAAAGAGAATCTACAGTTTTTCTTATTCTCACAAGTTGACTTTCTTAATTCTTTGTCACACCCATATTTTAGTTTTCATATGCTAAAATTTACTGAACGCCTGATACTCTGATTGAGGTTACTAATAATACCCAAGCCTGTGACAAGTGCAGGGGACTTTCTAATCTTAACTGTAGAGGCAGACATTAGGTTCATGAGCACACGAGTAGACTCTGACCAGAACCCAGACACACAAGAGAATTTGTCACACTTTCAGTCCATGTACTTCTCTGCTTTTTGTCTAATGGTTTTAATTTGATGGGTAAAGAGAGAGAATTGCAGAGTCTGGCTCAATAATCCAGAGAGGTAATTTATTTTTATTGAGAGGGAGAAAATGTAAGTACCTTATGGGGCAACCAGGAACTTGAGGTAATGTTGCACCTCTTAGCTCTAATAGGCATTTATATTCTAATATATACTCCCTGTACCTATATTTTCCTCTGGCACCATAAGTGAATCACACTTCAGGGAATATTTCAAGGTAAATTATTTCCAGAAATGTAATGGTAAGGAAGAACACTGTATTCCTTTGCCATCATATCATTTAATGGTGCATTGCTTAGCTGCTTCATCTAACTCCCTGTATGGGTCAAAGAGTGTGTCCTCTCA
>NW_011888785.1:21033298-21035834 GCF_000151845.1 Pteropus vampyrus | reverse complement strand
TATAAAGGAATAGAGTGCATGCCAATATACACTGAATCCTGAGGAATCACCATCACCAACCAATAAACATTCATTTTGCTTTTATTCTTTGAAAGGCAAAAATCTATGTGGTTATAAAGAGATAAATCCTTTCCCACTTGTGGTTGGCTGGTGGAAATTCACTGCAGAGGAGAGGAAAGAGAATTTACTCGGCTTTTCCTTGCCATAGTGGAACAAGGAAAATTAAAGATTTTGACAAATTAAAGACTCCTTTAAAATATATATGCATTTTGTGGTTCAAGAGCAGATTTCACAGATATTTTATCTAAAACTATACACACCCCCTTTCTTATTATAGTGTGGAAAAAATGAGGGATGCCCAGAAATTAGAACTGAAAAAAATAAAAAATAAAAAATAAAAACCAACTCCAAGTTAAATGATTTTCAATGTTTTGATTTTTTTTTTCTACTTAGGAATTATAAGGACAAGCTTCTAAAACTTTTTATTTTTATTCTCTAACTTGCTAGACTATTTTATCTCCCCAAAAGAGAATCTACAGTTTTTCTTATTCTCACAAGTTGACTTTCTTAATTCTTTGTCACACCCATATTTTAGTTTTCATATGCTAAAATTTACTGAACGCCTGATACTCTGATTGAGGTTACTAATAATACCCAAGCCTGTGACAAGTGCAGGGGACTTTCTAATCTTAACTGTAGAGGCAGACATTAGGTTCATGAGCACACGAGTAGACTCTGACCAGAACCCAGACACACAAGAGAATTTGTCACACTTTCAGTCCATGTACTTCTCTGCTTTTTGTCTAATGGTTTTAATTTGATGGGTAAAGAGAGAGAATTGCAGAGTCTGGCTCAATAATCCAGAGAGGTAATTTATTTTTATTGAGAGGGAGAAAATGTAAGTACCTTATGGGGCAACCAGGAACTTGAGGTAATGTTGCACCTCTTAGCTCTAATAGGCATTTATATTCTAATATATACTCCCTGTACCTATATTTTCCTCTGGCACCATAAGTGAATCACACTTCAGGGAATATTTCAAGGTAAATTATTTCCAGAAATGTAATGGTAAGGAAGAACACTGTATTCCTTTGCCATCATATCATTTAATGGTGCATTGCTTAGCTGCTTCATCTAACTCCCTGTATGGGTCAAAGAGTGTGTCCTCTCAGTGGATATTTATGTTGGCATAATCTTGCCTCTCTACTTTTCTCTGCCCTCCCTAAACTGGGAGGCCTTTTAGTATTAGAGAACCAGATGAAATCAAACCTATTAAAGTTAGTCAAAGGGAAGACAGAGTTCTGGATGTGGAAAAGGAAAACTGAACTCTATCTCTGTACCCACAAGTCAATTAGTCTGTAACAGGCCTCTCTTCAACTCTGATATCTGTTCCACTCACTTCTGTCGTTTCTTCAACAAAGAGACATTCTACAAAGGTGTCTCTCTCTCTCCCTCTCTCTCTCTCTCTCTCTCTCTCTCACCCTTCCTCTATTTTTTCCTTTAAAAAATAATCAGATGATTGACTTCTCAGTTAAAGAATTAAGAGATTTGTAACACGACTAAATCTGCAAAAATTAACATGCTAGCACTATTACCGTATAACTGTTTGATAATTTGAATAGATACACAATGAATATCAAAATATTTGTTGGGTCAACTTCTATGCTATGCCACTGTTTGAGGAGAATTTTTTTTTTTCCTAACAGTGCTTTCTTGACTATTAATGGGACAGTTTGACATAATGCAAAAAAAAGTACTTAGTATGTCTTTTGTGGCAGTTTGGTGTCCTCAAAGTTGTTTGTTTTTTACAGATAACACTATTGTGTTATTACATTGCATAGCCTGCTTATTTCAGTGTTTTGTTATATCATCACGACTATAAAAGCATGTACATTAACTTGTAGTAAACCTATTTTATACTTTTTGATTGCAATGCAGTAGCGCATCTGTAAAAGAGCTTGTGGCATATCACTGTGCAATTTACTGGTTGATAACTCTCGTCTTCCCTTGATGTTTATGATTTTGGCCTGTTGTTTCTAATCCAGTCTAGATTTTCTGCAATAGCCAAGAAAATGTGGCATATTTATTATTGTGGCCAATGGGCAAAATAAGATAGGATATACCTTAAAATACTGAGAAATTATTAACTTCTAGGTACTGTGATTTCTTATATATTACTTCATTTAATTCTCACACAAATCATGTGTTAAGATTAATATGAAGAGCCTTAGATTTAGAGTTATGTAGTAAATTCCCAAAGGTCTCACAGCCACTTAGCAAGGAACCTGGATTTGGATATGGGCTCTTTGCTCAGTGTCTGCCATATTCCACCAGTAAGTGGAGCATATCTTTGGCCATTTATCTTCTAAAAATGGTTCCAACTATAGTTCTTGGTTCCTGACATCATTCACTGCACCTGGTCTCAGAAACAGGTAAGTTGGCACAAATTTCATCTTTTCTCAAGAAAGAAAGTTCTGAATAGCAACATATTTATAGACCAGAGAAGCAGCCCTGATTTTATATTGTGTTTTATCCT
>NW_011888785.1:21027775-21031328 GCF_000151845.1 Pteropus vampyrus | reverse complement strand
TTTTTTTTTTTTTTAATTTAATATGAAGAGCATCAAATATATCTGGTGTGCTTTTTCCAATCATAGTGCCACAATTTGGCATTTCATAGTAAGGAATAAAGTTTAAAAATGTTTTTTACACCCTCTAATTTTGTTTCCCAAGATCTATTTTTAGGTTAGGTAGATGACCCACTTATGATGTTCCTTCCAGAATTGCTCAGTGTAATATTTTCCTTCTGAAAACTGAGCCCATAGGTATGGTTATAGTCAGTGTTGTTTAAAGAGAGATTTTAAGGACTTGTCTGATGAACAGCCCATAATTATTTCAGTTTGAGACTATCTTGCTATGTTACAAATATTTTCCTTTCATTTGAAAGCTTTTGCTTTGATTTTATTTTATTTTGAGGATATTCTTAAGTAATGTAAGACTCAAAGTTAAATTAATTAAAGAATGGTTAGGAAGTAGAAAATGAAGAAAGCCATTTCCAAAAAAACAGACTATGTAGTTTTATAAAAGTTTGCAAAAAGTTTTGCTACAAGTTATTGGCAGAGGTGGTGGCGGCCATTGTTAGATTAACTTCCTGATTAACTAATAAGTAAACAGTCAAATGAAACTATTTGAGTGAAAGATTAAACAAAATGTATTGTTTGCCCATATTACATATATGTGACACTATTTTGTGTAATCCCAAGGGAAAAAAAAACAGGAAAAGAAAAAAAAAAACCTTTCTTAAATTCTGTGAGTCTAGACAATTGCAAATCATAGTTATCAGAAAAGCAGGGTTTTGAGGAAACCAGTTCAATTTCTGGTTTATAACTTTGTATCAATCACTTTTATCCTGAGATTAGTATTTTGAATGGAGTAGGTTATCAATGAAGATGATTCCAGCCTAAAGTTTTCTGATTTGATAGATATTTATTAATTAATGTGTTTTTTGCAATGGAGGGTAGCTCCATGGTTTATTTATTTATTTTTTTTACCTTCCATGTAGTTCTTTATTCTCTGATGTAAAAACTTGATTAATGTTGAGAATATATATGTAGATAGCTTTTAAAGTAGCTTTTTTGAATAAAGCTCTAATTAAAAGCTTATATTTTATTCAGTTGGCAATATTTCTCCTGATTTCACTCAGATCGATCAACAAAAGCATTTCCTTATACTTTTTACATGGTTGTTTTTAAAAGTTGGGGCAGTAAACATCTCTTTATTTTAAAAAAAAGTCAAAGGTTACACATAGATAGCCATAAAATTTAATAACAAACTAAGAAGAAAAGGCAAATATATAAAAACCATGTTAGTCATTTTCACTAGATTGTTCTACTTTTTCAGATTCATCTTTAATTTTTGAGCACAAATGTTAAACCATTGTTTCCCATGTACTTTCTACCAAATGTGATTAGGAGACATACTAATGTATAGTGTAAACATTAGATAACTGCATAGACATTTGAAGTGGTATCTGTCATGCCTAATATGAATCCATTGTACGTATACATAACACACCCATATATATGCTCTTAGTTGTATATATTTGTTCACTTAATAAAATATGTAAACAGCTCATTTGTCCTTTTTTTTTAGTTACCAAACTTTCACAGATAAGGAGAGTTGAATTAAAATCTGATACCACTATATCATTATAAGTAGAAAAGTTGTTATTTTTTAAAAAGTTTCACAATAATAAATAAGCTGGAATTTCACAGTGCTAGAAATCATAGCACCCATATAGAAGCTATGTTGAGATTCAGGGTGAAAGTATGAGTGGGATGGGGACAGGGAATCATAATAGATGATAAACTTTGGGGCAAGGTTGTTACCTAAACTCCCTCAAACAATACTACATACATAGTATTTTGGCTTCTTTGACTTCATGAAATTCAGAAGATGGATGAGAAGAAATATTGTTTGGCAGAACATCATTAAAGCAATCTTGTGAAGGCAATATTGAAAGAATCAAGAAGACTTAGCCTAGAATTAGATGATCTACCACTTGTATAATTAGCCAATAGTGCATTTAACCTTTTCCTGTTTCCTTCTCCATAATACATGGATGAGACAAGTTTTCCTTCGTATCTCATAGAAGTATATAATTAAAATAGATAATGTTCTTGAAAGTATTTTTTATAAGTATCAAGTAGTTTACAGTTCTACAATATTAGTATTGACAATTAAATAAAGATAACTGACATAGATTTGAAATTTAATAAAAGCTGGGCACAGTACTAAATTTCTTCAATATATTACCTAGTCTTAGACACTAACTCTATAGAATACTGGTGAGCAGTCTTTGTAGCTTCGTTATATCAATGAGAAAACAGGCTTGTCCTTGCTTCTACAGATTGTTAAGTAGAGCCAGAATTTAAATCTAGAACTGGTGATATCAAAACTTGTTTTTGAGTACCAGTAAGTTTCAGTCTCCACATTGTTCTTTATTCTGTATATCATAAATATTGAAGTAGTATGATTATAATATCTTAAGAAATAGAGTTAGAATTCAAACTAAGTCCATAGCTTTCTGTATTTCTGTTTCAAGTCTTCAAAACCACCATTACTTAGTACACTGTCATTTGGAAGCTCTTTGAGGACTGCAAATTGTCTTATGTAATTTTTTTAAATTTATTTTTTAATTATAGTCGACATACAATATTATATTAGTTTCAGGTGTACAACATAATGATTAGACATTTATATAACTTACAGAGTGATCACCTTGACAAGTATAGCACCTATCTGACACCATACATTTTCATTACAATATTATTGATTCTACATATAAGTGAAATCATGTAGTATTTGGCTTTCTCTGATTTACTTCACAGTATAATACTTTCTAGATCTATCCATTTTGTCAAAAATGGCAAGATCTCACTCTTGTTTATGGCTGATTAACATTCCATGGTATATATATAGCACCTGTTCTTTATCCATTATCTGTCAATGGACACAGGTTTCTTCCATATCATGGCTATTATAAATAATGCTGCAATGAACATCAAGGTGCATATGTCTTCACAAATTGGTATTTTAGGCTTCTTTGGATAAATACCCAGAAGTGAAATTGTTGGGTTATATGATAGTTCTATTTTTAATTTTTTGAGCAACCTCTATACTGTTTTCCATAATATTTACAACAACTTACAATCCCACCAACAGTGCACTTTTCCTACCTCCTTGTCAACACTTGTTTGTTAATTTACTGATGATAACCTTTCTGACAAGTGTGAGGTGATAGCTCATTGTGGTTTTATTTTGCATTTCCCTGATGATTAGTGATGTCAAGTTTATTTTCATATGTCTATTGGCCATCTGCATGTCCTCTTTGGAGAAACGTCAATTCAGGTCCTCTGCCCACTTTTTAATCAGATTGTGTTTTGGGAGTGTTAAGCTATATGAGTTCCTTACATATTTTAAATGTTAACCCTTATTGGATGTATCACTGGAAAACGTCTTCTCCCATTCAGTAAATTGTCTCTTCATTTTGTTGATGATTTCCTTCACTACGCAAAACATTTTAGTTTGATGTAGACCCATTTATTTATTTATTTTTATTTTGTTTCCTGTGCCCGAGGAAAC
>NW_011888785.1:21022601-21027355 GCF_000151845.1 Pteropus vampyrus | reverse complement strand
CTTTGTCATAGATTAATTGACCATATAAGTGTGGGTTTATTTCTGGGTTCTCTATTCTGTTCTATTGATCTATATGTCTGTTTTTTATGCCAACACCATGCTGTTTTGATTACTATAGCCTTGTAATATAGTTTAATATCAGGTATTATGGTATATCCAACTTTGTTCTTCTTCAGGATCGCTTTGGATAATCAGGGTCTCTTGTGGTTCCAAGTAATTTTTAGGATTATTTATTCTAGTTCTGTGAAAAATACCATTGGTATTTTGATAGCAATTGCATTTAATCTGTATATTGCTTTGAGTAGTATGGACATTTTAACGATGTTAATTCTTCCTATCCATAGCCCATTGTATCCTTCTATTTATTTATGTATTCTTCAATTTTATTTTTCAATGTCTTACAGTTTTCCAAGTACAGATATTTCACCTCCTTGGTTAAATTTATTCTCAAGTATTTTGTTCTATTTGCTACAATTGTAAATGGGATTGTTTTCTTAATTTTCTGATAGTTTCTTATCAGTATACCAAAATGCAACTGATTTCTGAATATAAATTTTATATCCTGCTACTTTATTAAAATCATTTATTAATTCTAATAGGTTTTTTTTTTGGTGGACTATTTAAGGTTCTCTATATACAGTATCATGTCATCTGCAAATAGTGACTTTTACTTTTTCCTTCCCAATTTGAATGTCTTTTACTTCTATTTCTTATCCGATTGCTCTGGCTAGAACTCCTAATACTACGTTGAATAAATGTGGTGAAAGTGGACATTCTTGCCTTGTTCCTGATCTTAAAAAAAAAGCTTTCAGTTTTTCACCATTAAGTATAATGTTAGCTGTGGTTTTGTCATATACAGCCTTTATTATGTTGCAGTACGTTCCCTCTGTCACCTCTTTGCTGAGAGTTTTTATAATAAATGGATATTGGATTTTGTCAAATGCTTTTTTTATATTTATTAATATGATTATATGACTTTTATCTTTCACTTTGTTTATATGGTGTATCACATTGATTTTGCTAATATTAAATCAACTTTCTATCTAAATAATAAATCCCACTTGATCATGATGTATATCTTTTTAATGTATTGCTGAATTCAATTTGCTAATATTTTGTTGAGGATTGTGCATCTATATTCTTCAGGAATACTGGCTTATAATTTTCTTTTGTAATGTCTTTTTCTTCTTTTAGAATCAAAGTAATGCTTGCGTTGTAAAATGAGTTTTGAAGATTTTCCTCTTCTTCAATTTTGTGGAATAATTTGAGAAGGGTAATTATCATTTCTTCTTTGAATGTTTGGTAAAATCCACCTGTGAAGGCATGGCTTTTGTTTGTTGGGAGATTTTTGATTGCTAATTTGATTTCATTAACAGTTATTGGTCTGTTCAAATTTTCCATCTTTCTGATTCAGTCTTGGAAAATTGTAGGTTCCTAGGAATTTATTCATTTCTTCCAGATTGTCTAATTTATTGGCATATATGTTCATAGTATTTCCTTATCATCTTTTGTATTTTTGTGTGGTGTCATTTGTTCTCTTTCATTTTTTATTTTATTTATTTGGGCCCTCTCTCTTTTTTCTTGAAGAGTCTGGCTAAAGGAGTTTATCAGTTTTGTTTATCTTTTCAGAGAATCGACTCTTGGTTTCATTGATATTTTCTATTGCTCTTATAGACTTTATTTCATTTATTTGCCCTCTGATCTTTATTTTCTTCCTTCTACTCACTTAGAACTTTGTTCTTATTTTTCTAGTTCATTTAAGTGTAAAGTTAGATTGAGATTTTTCTTGTTTCCTGAGGTTTGACTGTATTGTTATAAATTTCCCTCTTATAACTGATTTGTCTGTGTCCTATAGATTGTGATTTCATATTCATATGTTGTAATAGCCTGCTGAAATGTGAAAGGGTTAAAGAATAATTAAAACCTGAAACTGGACAAAGGAAGTCTATACCTTAGGCCTAGTTTCTGGAACCCCTAACCACATTCTGTTAATCATGAAACTTGTAACAATGAGCTCATACGCTAACTGCCAATTTTAGCCTGTGTAACCCTGCTTGCTTGCGTGGCATGAAAAATAATCAATTGTATATAAGCTGAAAATTACTGTTTGGCCATCGCCCATGGGAACACTGGCTATTGTCCATGGGAACATAGGCAATCACCCATAGGAACATAACATTCTAACACAAGCTTTCTGCTTCTGTACTTCCCACTTGCACACCTGACCAATGGGTTGACAGGTAGTGAATAGGAGAAAGATGGACCTTTGTGTTTAAGACAGAATGAGGAATGGGATTTGGGGCTTAAAAACCTTGTATCTTGGCATTTCGAGGCTGCTCCTTTGCAAGGACAGCCGCCGGCTAATAAACTGTCTCCTGGTTAAGAGCACTCAAGTTGGGTCTGGTTATTCTGGACACAACAATGTCTCAAAGTATCTTTTGGTTTCTTTCTTGATCTCATTGTGAAGCCATTTATTGTTTAATTGAATGTTATTTAGCTTCCATATGTTTGAGTGTTTTTTGGTTGTCTTATTGTAATTGATTTTTAGTTTCATACCATTGTGATCAGAGAAGATGCTTGATATGATTTCAATCTTCTTAAATTTATTGAGACCACCAGTTTGGCCTTGGGACACTTTGGGACACAATATGAGCTGAGACCGGTTGCCTCTTGTGGCTGGATTTGTGACCACTTAGTTGAAGCTACATTCCAAGCCAATACTGGCTTCACTTATGCCAGGCTTAGAGCAGCCTGATTGAAGTTACAGTGCAAGTTCAGACTATTTGCTACTTACATCAGGCTTGGGGCCACTTAGCAAAATGTACAGTCCATGCTGAGGCCAGACAGTTCTTGTTTTGGGTTTGTGGACCTTTGAGCAGTTTTAGTAAAGTCTACAGCACAAGCTGAGACAGGTAGCTTATTTATAAAAGTCCCTGGAAGTGACTCGGGCTGGACACACAAGTTGGGTGGAACAGGGTCTCCAGGAATCATCAGGGTAGGGCAAACAATGTTAGTTAGATTAATGGACAGTTGAGTTTTGATTCCGGCCTGTGCTAGGCTGGCTGGGTGATGGTGGGGCTCAACAAAGGGACAAGGATGCCTGCCAGCCTTCTCTCCTGAAGAGAGCTACCCCAACTTCTTCTCTAGCCCTCACTCTGAAGCTAATCAGTTCAGTTTCTCTCAGTACGTCCCTGGTGCTTTTTGAACTGCTGCTCCAGTTTTGGAGCTCAGAGTGAGTCTGTGAGCCAGTGAGTTCATGTGTGGTCCCTTTAGGGAGAATGCTTGGGACTTCAGTAGCCCTCTGTCTCACTCAGATGCAATCCCTGCTGGTTTCACACCCAGATGTTGTGAGGACCCCTCTTCCTGGCACTAGTGCCCTAGTCTAGGGAGCCCAGTGGTGAGCTGGAACTCCTTGCTCCTCAGGAGGGATCTCCAAACTAAGATATCCCTCCTGATTTGTAACTGCTACATTGTTGGTGTGATACCTGCCCGTTCTGTGTCTCCAGCCTTCCTACCAATCTCATCACGGCTTCTTCTTTATATCCTTAGTTATAAAACTTCTGTACCACTGCTCTTCAAGTAGGTTTCAGTGATGGTTGTTCTAAATTTAGTTGTAATTTTGATGTGGTCATAAAAGGAAATAAGCTCAATATTTATCTGCCCCACTATCTTGAGCAGAAGTCATGATTCAAATTAAGCCTATGACTTTCCATATTTCTGTTTTAAGTTGTCAAAACCACCATTACAGTACTACACTATAATTTGGAAGCTCTTGTATAATTTTTATTTCATACAAGAAATAGAGCTTCTTAAACAAGTATAGATTCTCAAAATAATTCTTGAGATGTAATGTTAAATATTTTTAATAAAACTCACCTAGCATATCTATAAAACCCACCTAGCATATCTATAAAATAAAATGCATACCTATAAATATTTCTTATATTGTAAGGGTCTGCACTAACTTTTTAAAAAAAATATTTTAATATTTTTGATATCTTCCTTGCTTTAGAAAGAAGTTATTAATAAAAGGATGAATATGCCCTTAGGCATAATTATCTATGGATTATTATGTTAAGTCAGTGGTTGGTTAAATATGCTGAATTATTTTATTAAAAAATATAATTTTTTCCCACTGATCAAAGAAATATCAACAGTTTATTTTAGATTTACAAATAATTTCTGCACATGAAGTTACTGTTAAATATGGGCTTTGTTGAGAGAGAAAAATAAACTTTCCTCTCACTCTTTGTCTAAATTAGCATCATCATTAGCTTTTTATTGAGATATTCTTACCTTTAGTAGAATTTGATATATACTGAATAGTCCTATGCCCTTTTAAGTAGCAAATCAGAGTATGATATAAAAAAGCTAATAATAGTAAATGGATCTAAGAAGAAAGATTTTTATTTGGTCTGACACTTGAAGCACAGGTTGTCATGACTAAATTCAGGAAGAGAAAATATAACCAACTAAAGATATGAGGACTTTGCACATGAAATGCAGGCAATAAAAACAAAACTAAAAAATATATAAACAAATATCTTAAGAGTTGACTTAGGTAACAGGAATTGTTCATGGTCTTAGATATTGTATAGAGGAAGTATGTTCTTTTCATTCATATCTGGATATCACACATTTAGATACTAATTACATTTGGCTACTATTATTAGAGAACTGATTATAGTGGTCTACACATAAAAGGGATTATTTTTCTTATATAACAAAAAATCCAGAAGTAGGCAGTTGCTAAT
>NW_011888785.1:21019000-21021541 GCF_000151845.1 Pteropus vampyrus | reverse complement strand
TTTAAGTTTAGAAGCTTCATAATGTATTTCTCACCTTCCTTTATATGTTGGTTTATCATTTGAACTGTAAATGCTTTAACAGTTTATGGACATTGAGGATAAAACAGGTTATTTGACATAATGTACATATTTGATATCAAACTGACATATTCGATACTTTTCTGCTAAATATATTTTCTGTTTCTTAAAAGATTCAGTAGCAACATAAAGTTTTAATATACTTGCAAGACTAAAGTAATATATTTGGTCCTTTCTGCAGCAAATAGAGTGACTAAGAAAGTTACAAGTATAATTCCTTTTTGAAATCTCAAATATATTAATAAAGAACAACTTAATCTTCCAAAATCATGCTGTTTACATTATGCATCTGATTAAGTGCTAGAACACTTTATTCAGTAAATATGACTATTAATTTTCATATATTACATTTTACAGTGACAGATGACCCTAGCATGTGTTCTAGCTTGACACACGATCAAAATCTCTAATTCCAATGACTGTGTGTGTACATGTTTGTGTGCAAATATGTATGTGCATCAAATAGAATAATGAGCATCCACACTACATGTGTTTTTCTCATGCTGAAGGGGGAAAATATGACTGATTATTAACAACAAATAAAGAGGTCAGGACTCTGTTTTCTTTGTATAAAAGGGACATAGGAGTGAAGAGCTCCGCAAACAACCTGAAATAGGTTTGCAGGAATACCTTTTACTCAAAATTTTTGTGTTAGATGGTCCCCTAGAGGTCACTGACATCACTCATTTTAATAAAAGGACACGAAGTCACAGCAAAGTCATAGCATGGAAGGTTTATCTAAATGAATCAGATCACAAACATAGGAGCAGAAGACCTCTGTTTCAGCTAAGAAATAATATTACTCCAATCTTTACAAGACAGAAAAAGCTAAACAATCTGAAAATCAATTACTTAATTTGTTTAAGTTGCTAGAGAAGTGAAGTCACAGAGTAACCAAGTAACCAGAAATCTGGGGAGAAATGAGCACTGTCGGAGAGAAAACGGACCTGAACATTTACTTTCCTGAACCAAACAACACCAGACTCCATATAAGCATATTAAAAGATACAGCTAAACATTTTGAATTAATTGCTAAAGATTGAGTGCAGGCTAATAAGAATGTAAAGCCTCTGGTGGAAAGTCCAAAAGGGTTTACACTCTCTTTCAGTTTTTCCCTCCACAAATGTCACCACACACTTATAAGAGATAACAGGGAGAATCTTGAAAAAGCTTTTAATGTGGTGCTTGCTTGGCTATTGTGAGGGCCAGAAATGTCTTAGAGATATCATTGCCAAAACTCCATTCAGATCCATTTGCATTTCCCTTACAGAATAAAAGCCTTAACCTGCAAGGGAAGTACAATAAAAAGTGCTACCTTAGGGCACTGGTAGAAAACCTTTCCAGCTAGGGAGGTGACTAGAAAAAAAAAAAAAAACACATTATTTTTAAGGATCACTAGGGATACATATATTCCTAACTCTAGAGTTGAAGAAAAAGCAAAGGTGTAAAGGCCACACTACTGAGACACGGGGACATTACACCATCCTAAGACTGTGGCTTAATCAGAATATTAGAGAACAGCTTTCCTCACACCTGCAAGATAACAAGTAAAAAATAATTAACTGTAATACAGTTAAGAGGTCTGCAAGAGATATTATTCCTCAGCACAGTGCAAAGGAAAGGCCCAAAGCCAACATGGGGAAACAGTCATTGACAAAAATGCCCTGGTAGTCTACTTAATTAAAAAACCATGTACAATTAGAGGGCTGGTGCATGACACCTATATATGTGTGTGACACCTATATATGGTGAATAAGTGTGACCATACCAATAAATTCCCAAATCCATTACAACTCTTTAGAATTGCTTAAAGCCACACACTGAAGGAATAACAGTGGTTTCTCTAAGAATAGAATATATTTACTTCCTTGAGTGTCAGTTTTCAACAAATGATGCAAACGAAAAGACAAAAAAATAAATAAAAATAAAAGAGTAATCATCAGACTAGACTTATATATATAATTACACATAATTATAAGACAGAAAAAATTTTGAATGACTAATATATTAAAGAGCCTAATGGAAAAGATATACAACATGTAAGATCAGAGAGATAATTTTATCAGAGTGACAAACACTAGAAGAAAATATTTAAATGGAAATATTAGAAATTAAAAACATAGTGACATAAAAAAATAATGGAAAAAAGTAATGCCTTCAATAGGTTTATTGGTAGACTTGACATAGCTAAGGAAAGAGTCACTAAAATAACTCAAAATATAGTATAAATCAAAAATAGAGCATAAAGGGAAAGAAACAAAACAGCAAAATGAAACAGAAGAGAGTACCTAAAAACTGAGAAAATATCAGTTTTGTATATGCATAATTGGAATTTAAGAAGATAATTTGAGGCAGATGAAACATTTTAAGAAATAATAGCAATGAATTTTTCAAAATTAATCAAACCAAACCACAGACACTAGAATCTCAGGTAATGTGAAGTAAGATAAGTTAAAACATGTG
>NW_011888785.1:21014982-21018950 GCF_000151845.1 Pteropus vampyrus | reverse complement strand
CTGACATCACTCATTTTAATAAAAGGACACGAAGTCACAGCAAAGTCATAGCATGGAAGGTTTATCTAAATGAATCAGATCACAAACATAGGAGCAGAAGACCTCTGTTTCAGCTAAGAAATAATATTACTCCAATCTTTACAAGACAGAAAAAGCTAAACAATCTGAAAATCAATTACTTAATTTGTTTAAGTTGCTAGAGAAGTGAAGTCACAGAGTAACCAAGTAACCAGAAATCTGGGGAGAAATGAGCACTGTCGGAGAGAAAACGGACCTGAACATTTACTTTCCTGAACCAAACAACACCAGACTCCATATAAGCATATTAAAAGATACAGCTAAACATTTTGAATTAATTGCTAAAGATTGAGTGCAGGCTAATAAGAATGTAAAGCCTCTGGTGGAAAGTCCAAAAGGGTTTACACTCTCTTTCAGTTTTTCCCTCCACAAATGTCACCACACACTTATAAGAGATAACAGGGAGAATCTTGAAAAAGCTTTTAATGTGGTGCTTGCTTGGCTATTGTGAGGGCCAGAAATGTCTTAGAGATATCATTGCCAAAACTCCATTCAGATCCATTTGCATTTCCCTTACAGAATAAAAGCCTTAACCTGCAAGGGAAGTACAATAAAAAGTGCTACCTTAGGGCACTGGTAGAAAACCTTTCCAGCTAGGGAGGTGACTAGAAAAAAAAAAAAAAACACATTATTTTTAAGGATCACTAGGGATACATATATTCCTAACTCTAGAGTTGAAGAAAAAGCAAAGGTGTAAAGGCCACACTACTGAGACACGGGGACATTACACCATCCTAAGACTGTGGCTTAATCAGAATATTAGAGAACAGCTTTCCTCACACCTGCAAGATAACAAGTAAAAAATAATTAACTGTAATACAGTTAAGAGGTCTGCAAGAGATATTATTCCTCAGCACAGTGCAAAGGAAAGGCCCAAAGCCAACATGGGGAAACAGTCATTGACAAAAATGCCCTGGTAGTCTACTTAATTAAAAAACCATGTACAATTAGAGGGCTGGTGCATGACACCTATATATGTGTGTGACACCTATATATGGTGAATAAGTGTGACCATACCAATAAATTCCCAAATCCATTACAACTCTTTAGAATTGCTTAAAGCCACACACTGAAGGAATAACAGTGGTTTCTCTAAGAATAGAATATATTTACTTCCTTGAGTGTCAGTTTTCAACAAATGATGCAAACGAAAAGACAAAAAAATAAATAAAAATAAAAGAGTAATCATCAGACTAGACTTATATATATAATTACACATAATTATAAGACAGAAAAAATTTTGAATGACTAATATATTAAAGAGCCTAATGGAAAAGATATACAACATGTAAGATCAGAGAGATAATTTTATCAGAGTGACAAACACTAGAAGAAAATATTTAAATGGAAATATTAGAAATTAAAAACATAGTGACATAAAAAAATAATGGAAAAAAGTAATGCCTTCAATAGGTTTATTGGTAGACTTGACATAGCTAAGGAAAGAGTCACTAAAATAACTCAAAATATAGTATAAATCAAAAATAGAGCATAAAGGGAAAGAAACAAAACAGCAAAATGAAACAGAAGAGAGTACCTAAAAACTGAGAAAATATCAGTTTTGTATATGCATAATTGGAATTTAAGAAGATAATTTGAGGCAGATGAAACATTTTAAGAAATAATAGCAATGAATTTTTCAAAATTAATCAAACCAAACCACAGACACTAGAATCTCAGGTAATGTGAAGTAAGATAAGTTAAAACATGTGCGTGCACACACACACACACACACACACACACACAGACATCTTCTTATCTTCAAACTGCTGAAAATAAAGTCAAATTTTAAAATCTTGATCAAAGCCAGAGAGGGATAAAAAACCACACAAATATATAGGAACTAGGATGAGAAAGACAAGCAAAGTGACATTTGAAGAGCTAGAAAAGAAAGAAAAATAATCAAGCCAGAATTCTAGACCTAGTGAAAACATCCTTCAAAAAAGGATAAAGACTTTCTGAAAAAAAAAAAAAAAAATCCAAAGACCTACATTGCAAGTATATTGAATCTAAAAACTTTAAATGAAATTTTTTAGGCAAAAGAAACATAATATCTTAACTTCGCATCTACCAAAAAAGTGCGGAAAAGAAATGGAATGAATGAAGGAGAAATGAAATTTATGTATTTCCTTTAAAATTTTTCTAAAAGATAACTATGTAAAGCAAATATGGTCATTTATTGTGTGTTAATAGCATATGCAAAATGCATTTAGGAATGGGTGAGATACATGGTTGCAAAGCCTTTACATTAAACATGGAGTGATGTAATGTTATTTGGAAGTTAAATCTGAGCAATTAAAATAAATACATATTGTAAAACCAAGGAAACTAACACCAGTGTAAATAAGTCAATAAACGAGATAAACTAGAGTCATAAAAATAATACAGAAGAATGTGGGGGGATAAAAGGAAAAGAGAAACAATGCACTAATTTAAAACAGAAATAATTACTTAAATATTAATATTATAAACATACAAGTTAAAGAACAGAGATTATCATATTGGATGTATAAAAACAATACAAACCCAAATACATAAGTTGTCTATAAGAAACCCACTTGAAATATAAACGTAGTACCATAGTGAACATAAGAACTTTAAAAAAAAAAAGCAAAAGAGAAGAATAAAAGTAAACAAATGGCCAAAGATATATCATGCAAAATAAAGCAGAAATAGTTAATATTAATATTGGACAATTAAGTACAAATTAGTAGTTACAAAACAGTAATGGGAATTTAGAGTATAGTGTCAGGTATATAGCAAATATTATTGTAATGGCTGCATGTAGTGACAGATGGGTGCTAGTGTAATCAGGGGGATCACTTTATGAATTGTATAAATGTCTAACTTTAAAATTTAAAATAAAATTTAAAAAAATGTTGGACAATGTAGATATCAGAAGGACTATCATCATCCATAAAGTATACTATATAGTAATAAAGAGTTCAGTTCTCCAAGAAGATATAATTTTTAATGTTTGTACACATACATGAAGCAAAATAAAAAATACAGAACTGAAAAGAGACAGACAAATCCATAATTACATGTGAATTCATAAAATATTTCTCTTTCACATTGGTAGAACAAATCAAGGAAAAATATCAGTAAGGATAAACACGATCTAAATAGCACTATCAACCAAATTGACCTGGTTAATATTTATGGGAGAAAATTTATAACACAAAATGCTTACATTAGAAAAGAATGACCTCACATAGAGACCTAATATTCCAACTTAAGAAAGTAGAGAAAAAATAGCAAATATAACTCAAAATAGGCAGAAGAGAAGAAAGAATAAAGATTGGAGCAAAAATCAAATGCGGTTAAAAACAGAAGAACAGTAGAGCAAATCAATGAACCCAAAGTTGTTGAAAAAGACTAATGAAATTGATAAATACCCGGACTAACAAAAGAAAAAGAGAGAAAACAGAATTTACTAATATTAGGAATGAAAGAGAGGACATTATGAAAGAACTCATAGACGTTTGAAGGAAAATAAGGGGCTCCTATAACTCTATGCTCATAAATTCAGCAACTTAGATGAATGAATCATTCCTTGAAAGACACAGATTAATAAAATTTATACGAAAATAGATAAACTTGGTAGTCTTGTATCTATTAAGAAATTGAAGTTACTGTTAAAAATCCTACAGAAAAAGAAAACTGGACAATTTCATTGTTGGATTCTGCCAAATATTTAAGGAAGAAATAATAACCAGTTATACACAATTTCTTCCAGAAAATAGAAGAGGGAATACCTCCAAACCCACTTTCTGAGGCCAGCAATACCATACTAAAATTGGACAAAGACTTTATAAGAAAACTATAGAACCATCATGATGAACAAATATACAAAATTCTTAAACAAATTGAGTCTAGCAATACATAGA
>NW_011888785.1:21009550-21014216 GCF_000151845.1 Pteropus vampyrus | reverse complement strand
GGAACTCTATGTTAGAACCCAGAAAACGATGATGAAGTAAATCAAAAACTTTTTAAAAGGGAGCGATATAGCATGGTCATGGATATCAAAATTAAATGTTGTTAAGCTGTCAATTCTATATAATTTGCTCTATAGACTCAGCACAATTCCAATAAAAGTCCTTGAAAGTTCTTTTGGTCAATATTGACAAAATTATTCAAAATTTATATGGAAAGACAAAGAAAATAGAATAGACCAATAATTCTGAAAAAAAAAAAAATTGGGAGACTCACCCTGCCCAAACTTAAGACTTACTATAAAGCTACAGTAATCAATACAGTGTGGCAGTGGAAGATGATAGACATATAGATTATGAAACACACTAGAGAGCCCAAACATATCAAATATAGCCAACTGCTTTTTGACAATAGGGCAAAGGCAACTCAATGGAGAAAGCATACTCTATTCATAGCCCAAAATCAAAAGCAAAAGTGATTTAAACCTCACACTTCATATAAAAATTAACTCAGAATATATCATAAATCTAAATATAAGATATGAAATTATATAACTTCTAGAAGAAAATGTAAGTGAAAATTTGCATGACCTTGTGTTTGACAAAGATGTTTTAGATATGATATCAAAGACATGAGCTATAGTTTTAAAAAATGATAAATTTATCCTTAACGTTTACCCAAAAGAATTGAAAGCTTATGTTCACACACAAACCTGCACACAGATGTTTATAGCATCTTTATTTATTTATAAGTACCAAACTTGGAAGCAACCAAGATATGCTTCAGCAAGTGAATGAATAAATAAACTCTGGTACCTCTAGACAATGGATTGTTATTCGGCTCTGAAAAGAAATGAGCTATCAAGCCAGGAGAAGACATGGAAGAACTTCAACAGCATATTACTAAGTGAAAGAAGCCAATCTGAAAAGGTGACATATTGTATGATTCTAACTACATGACATTCTGGAAAAGACAAAACTATAGAGTAAAATGATCAGCATGTGCTGGGTGTTTAAGAGGTGGAAGAATCAACAGGCAAGCATAGAGATTCTTTAGGACAGTTAAAGTTCCTGTTTGACACTGTAATAATGGCTACATGTTATTATGCATTTGTCTAAACCCACGGAATGTACAACACTGAGTAAACCATAATATAAACTATAGACTGGGTGATTATGATGTGTCAGTGTAAGTTATAAGTTGCAACAAACATACCACTCTGGGAATGGTGAAGGCTATGCATGTGTGGGGCAGATGGTATATGGAAACCTCTGTACTTTCTCCTTAATTTTGCTGTAAACCTTAACTGTTACTAAAAATAAATAAAGTCAATTTTAAAAAATGACAAATTTGGAGAGTGGCTCCATAGCGTTGCGCTTAGCATGTCTGCTTTACATGCAAAAGATCCTGGATTTGCACCCCAGGTGGAGCCATGGACCATACCCCAGGCACGCCAGGCCCCTCTAGTGAGTGGGAGGAGATGCTTCACCTTCAGAGATCCAGTTCTTAATGGGAGACTGCAACATTTGTAGGTCAGGAGTGGAAGTGGGGGTGTGGGGAATTAAAGAGGGGGAAAAATTGACAAATCTGTTTTTATAATGTTTTTGAATATGTTTTATGAAAATACTTTTTATCTATTTATTTTAAATTTATCAGAGTGACATTGGTTAATAAAATTATATAGGTTTTAAACATAAAATTTGATAATATATTACCTATATATCTCATTGTGTGTTCACCATCCAAAGTCAAATCTCCTTCCATCACCATATATCTGACTCCTTTTACCCTTATCTACCATCCCCTCATTTCCCCTTTCCCTCTGGTAACTACTAAACTGTTGTCTGTATCTATGAATTTTTTATTGTTGGTTTGTTGCTTTCAGTTTTATATACTACATGTGAGTAAAATCATAAGGTTCTCAATTTTTTCTGACTTATTAAGCTTAGCATGATAATCTCAACATCCATCCGTATTGTCGCAATGGCAATATTTTATCTTACAGCTGAGCAATATTTCATTGTATATATATGTACCACATCTTTTTTATCCAATTATCTATCGAAGGGCACTTCAGTTGTTTTCATGTCGGCCACCATGAACAATGCTACTATGAACATCGGGGTGCATATATCTTTATAAATAAAAGTTTTCAAATTTGAGAGATATCTACCCAGAAGAGGGATTGCTGGGTCATATCGTAATTCTACTCTTAATTTTTTGAGGAAACTCCCTGCTGTATTCCATAGCAGCTGTACCAACTTACATTCCCACCAGCAGTGTATGAGTGTTCCATTTTCCTCATAACCCCTCCAATACTTGTTGTTACTTGTCTTGATGATAGCCATTATTACAGGTGTGAGATGGTATTTCATTGTCATTGTGATTTACATTTCTCTTATAGCTAGTGAAGTTGAGAATCTTTTCATATGTCTGTTGGGAGAAATGTCTATTCGGGTCCTCTGCATATTTTTTAATTGGGTTGTTTATTTTTTTGGTTGTTGTTGGGTTGTATGACTTCTGTGTAAATTTTGGCTATTAGCTTCTTATAGGAGACATTGTTTGCAAATATCTTCTTCCATTCAGTTTGTTGCCTCTTTGTTCTATTGATGATTTCTTTTGCTGTGCAGAAGCTTTTTAGTTTGATATCATCCCATTCAATTTATTTTTGCTTTTACTTCCCTTGCCTTTGAGGTCAAATTCATAAAATCCACTCTGAAACCAAGGTCCATGAGTGTAGTACCTATGTTTTCTTCAATTTATTGTTTCAGGTATTATATTAAAGTCTTTGATCTATTTTGAGTTAATTTCGGTGTATGGTGACAGATAGCAGTCTAATTTCATTTTTTTGTATGTAGATTTCCAATTTTCCCACTATCACTTATTAAAAAGGCCTTTTTTTTCCATTGTATTTGCCCATTATGTGTGTGAGTTTATCTCTGGGCTCTCAATTTTTTTTTCCAAATTATTTGCCCATATGTGCGTAAGTCTATCTCCGAGCTCTCAATTCTGTTCCATTGGCCTATGTGTCTGTGAAAATATCTTCTTAAGTGACTGAAAAGACAAGCTACAGAATAAAAGAAAATATTTGCAAATAATATATCTGAAAATGACATTTATCCAGAATATATAAAAACTTTTAACATTCAACCGTAAGAAAACAAACCAATAAAAATAAATGGCAAATGATCTAAATAGACATTTCAGCATTGGTATATAGTTGGCAAATACACATATGAATAATAATCAACATAGACAGTTATTCACAAATTGTAAATTAAAATCACAATGAGATACTACTGCAAGCCCATTAAGATGGATAAAATTTAATAACAACAAAAAAACTAACAATACCAAGTGAACTGAAGATATAGAACAATGGGAAGTCTCATACACTGCTGGTAGAAATTCAGTATTGTGGAAAACAGTTTGATAGTTTCTTTATTAAATAAAACTATGATACAATAATCATTCCACTAGGAATTTATACCAAGTAAATTGATCCAAAAGACTGTATATTGCATAATACCATTCATATGACAATTTAGATAAGCAAAATCTAAAAGCAGAAAAGAGATTAGTGGTTGCCAGGAACTGAGAGTAGGATGAGCACAAGGCATCATGAGAAAATGTCCAAGGTTGATAGAACTGTTCTATATGATAGTATGACAGTGGCTATGTAATTGTATGCATTTGATAAAACCCATAGAACTGTATGCCACAAAAAGTGAATATCACTGCATGCAAATTAAGAATTAACCAGGATATACGGATAACTCAGCATGAAATGTAGATGAAGACGAATGTAACTGTATTCAAATGTATGACATATCTACACTGAAAACAGTGAAAAAATCTTCGCGCGCGCATACACACACACACACACGCGCGCGCGCGCGCGCGCACGCGCGCGCACACAAGAAACGAAAAAAATGTATAGGGACAAAACTGATATGAGAATTAAAGACCCAGCTCCCAGTCCATTGCTTTTTGTACAGTGGCCCACTGCCTCAGTAATTTTCTCATCTTGGTTAACTTGAGTTTCAGAGAATTATAACAAAAATCTAAGTAAGCCCATGTAGATTTTTGTGCCTATATAGTGTTGGTAATCATGAAGTTGCTTTCTGGCCTTTATTTGTTGGGAAGTGTAACTTCGTTTTCAGGCATAAAATTTAAAACAATATTACCACTAACAACAAAAATGTGATTGTGAGCCACGTTGTTTCCTTTGAAATAGTTCAAAAAGCAGCTGCTCTGCTGAGTGTTTTCAAAAGATGATTTATCCAATCAATATATACTGCTGTTTCTTAGAGTCCTCCAAATCATCCACCTAGGCCTCTCACACTGAAATGCCAACATCTAACATTTGGGAGCAGGCAGGAATCAGCTATTATTATTTTCAGAAAGCTTACACTTCAGTATTTTTAGTGACTTTGGCTTCTCCTGTGTCACTTAAATATGCAGTTATTTGGTCAATTGACTTTTAGTTAAGAAAGCTTACCTCACCCCCTTCCACCTGCTCCTCTCCCATCTCCAACCTAGCATCCCACCCACTCAATCTCTTCTCAACTGAGAACTTTGCCAAATATGTCCAAATATGCCTTTAGCAGTTACTTGCTACTATTATTATTGTTATTACTACCAGAATCATTATTTTTATCAGTAGTTCA
>NW_011888785.1:21000477-21006140 GCF_000151845.1 Pteropus vampyrus | reverse complement strand
TAGGTTCAGAGTTAGTCTAACTTATCAAGGCTTTTGCCCCAATGTTTAGTCTCCTGCTAATGCCCTGACAGTGTTGATGGGCCATCGTGATGTTGACAGGCAACAGAACAGTTCAAATGCAAATGTTTATTTCCATCTAAAGCACCCATATAGATAGATACATTGAAAGAGCCTTTTTCCCAGGGGATATATAATCTTTATATAATCAAAATATTTCATTAGACAGCATCACAAAGTCAGACCAAGAGCTTTGATCTTATGAGCAGAATATTAAAAATATAAAACAGGATACAGTGCTTTCAATAAAGAGAAATAAAAGGCATAAACTTTGAACATATGAGCTAAATAACATTATTACATGTTTCTGCCAAAAATGAGCATGGCTAAATGAAGGTTAAATATCTTTGTTTATGTAAAATACAGAAGGCTACTTACCTTTTTTTCCCTTGGCTCTATTATAAAGTGCCTAATGAAGTCTTTGCACCTGACATATACTAGTACTTCTTAGTGAAGTTTGCCATCTTGTGGCAAATCTATTAATACAATTTATTGTGCAGGGTTATTAAGGCAGCTCAAGATTTAAAGTTTACTAGAAAATTAAATGATGCATTAAAACTGTATAATAAAATTCTGTTTATCTATAATAGTAGAGAAACTGGATGTTCTTGTTGACATTTTAAGTACCTTTGAATTACCACAGATATAAATATTTATATCTGTATGATACTTTCAGAGGCACTACAGGTTAACAGTGCAAACTCTGGAGACAAAGTGTCTGGGTCAAACCACAGCTCAACCATTGTCTAGCTATATGACCTTGAGTAAATTAGCTTATCTTAAGATGCCTCAGTTTTCTTATATGCATTAATGGGGATCATTATAGGAAACTATCTATGATTCAGGTGATAATTAAATGTAGCATGTAACAAATTTAGGACAGTGCCAGGAAAAGCTAATCTCTCTCTCTCTGTATATGGTGGTTATTATCATGATCTGTTCCTTTAATTTTCTAGATAGTCCTCTCTACAAATAATCTATTTTATTGTCAATTAATATGTGGTGTTTTTCATTTGGAGTCTCTAAAGAAAACATGTGGAGATAATATTTCATACCTTTATAGTACTTATAATGTATTAGGCACTCTTCTGACTACTTCCCACATTTTATCCTTACAATAGTCCTATAAGTACTGTTACCACTCCAATTTTACAGATGAATAAATGGAAGCATAGAGAATTTCTAGTAACTTTTAAAAAGTCCCAAAGCTATAAGTGTGGAACCAAGATTTAAGCATCAATACTCTTGCACTGTAGCTTGTGTTCTTAACCACTTCGCATACTGCCTTTTGATATAACTTATTTTGGATAAATTAGTAAATATCAGGTGATTACTTTGGGACAAAAGAGGTAATAGAACAATATCATACACATATAAATGTTAGTAAATTCTTCCAAAGTATCAGACTTCTTTACATTGTATTATCTATTCCACTCCTACATGAGGCCTCCACTCCATCTTATCATTTGTTCTTTTCCATTTGTTTTCGTTATATTCCATTTTCAAAACTAATTCCTTGAACATTTCAGACTAATTGAGTTTCCCATTTGCAAAATCTAATAAGGTGTTATGTGTTTCTTTCTTTCACCTCACAGAACCTTAGAAAAATTGACATAAAATAATAGTTCAATTTTCTCACCCCTATTTTGAAAACACTATATCAGTAGAAGCACTTATTTAAACTTTTCACATGATTCAAGCAATTGATGTTCATTGAATAATTTATGAATAAATGAAGGCTATATTATTATATCTAATTAAGGTAATAAAGTTAGGAAAATCAACAATATGAAAAACAATATATGTTTAAATAATACACGAAGGTTCTAAAAACATGCATCACCTTCTCATTTCCTTCTCATAGTGGTCTTTAATGGTAAGCAGAAAATTATTATTACCTTAATATCACAGCTAGGGAAGGTGACTGAAGGCTGTTCGTTTTGTCCATGTTGGTCATATAGCTAACCTGGAAAAAGCCAGAAGTGGAAATTCAGAGCTCTTTGCACATATTTGACAGTGTAGTGCCTGACAATAGTTATACTTATCATTATTTCTACTGAAAAATAAATTTTCTATTAGTATTTGTTTCATTAGTAATATTACTAAACAGCTACTTTTCCAACTTACTGTTGTTGCTGGCGGAGAAATTTTTTTTTTTTATCCTATTCTACTTTATCTTATATTTTCTTTTCCTATGAGAAAAATCTGCAAAAGCTATTCTTCCTTTTTGATCAAGAAAATAAGTTAAGTTCTTGTGAGAGGAATTAAAAAGAAAAAGTGGTCTCAATATGGCTTCAAAGTCTGCCTTGAGAGGAAATTGGAAAGTGAGTGGTTAAGGGAGAGTAAATTTTACATTTCCAAACCCCAGTCACATTTATCCTTTTACTTACTATACGTTTGATCTACAATGATACTTGAAGTATATAAGGTAGAAAATGGCATGTGTGACTGATGTATCACTTACCACAGGGGAAGAACTTTAGTGTTACCAGAAGTTCCAAACAGTGGAATGACTGTGTGGAAACAAAGGGCAGTTTATACACTTGGACTAAAGAGAGAAAATAACTGGAGAGAATTACTGGGATATCCAATACACTAACTGACGCCAGGATGTCATAAAATGTAGACCTATAGTGGGGTATTTCTTGAAATTAGTAGGATTTTCTTCATGCCACTTGAGTGTAAGACGGAATCAGATCAAGCCACGGCTTTTTATAGGTGCACAACGGAACACTTTCTCCTTGACAGGGACTCTTTTGTAGTCTTACTTGTTTTTTCTGTCACTTACCTTTTGACCTCAATGTCTCTACATCACACTTAGTACTTTTCCTGTTGATTGACTAGGTCCTCATACTGATTTGATCCACTAACTTACTGGGACATGATGGCCAGTTTTGGAGGGCTTTACATTACTGAATACAATTTCTAAAACTTTAAGTATTTGAAAATTTTGTTTAAATGATTATTTAATATTTAGACAAAACACAAAAGCAACAAATAATCTTTGCCTATCGCTTCATGGAGAAGGCAGAAATTAAAAGTTAAGAAATATCACTCTCTTATTTTCTTTAGACATGGAAACAAAACACATCAATGATTTATAAATGCTCATTGCCATTATTCATGAAACCCTTCTAGAAAAAGTTTTAAATTTTCTACCTTATGTCATTTCAATTTAAAAGAGAAAATTTTATCAAGAGATAATGCAAGTTACTAAATGTGTAGACTTATATATAAATACATTATTTTAAAACTATATTTCTGCATAATTTTACTCTAACAGCCGTCAACTATCATTTTCTGACTATAGAAAAGAGTGAGATCACTTGTTGAAGATTTCTATTGGTTGACTTCTAAATTGCCAGTTTCCACAGCTATTTGATAACTTGCCAGATAAGCTAGCTACTAAAGAAAGAGTTCAGTTAACATTCAACACATACTTTCAAAAAAATAAATATTTAAGTAAAATAAAAAAAGTCTTTTTGATATATTGTTGTTGTTGTTGTTGTTGTTGTTTTTAAAATAGACTAAGTATTCTGCAAATAGGTAGAAATAAGCTAAGAGCTCATATGTCCAGATATTTCATCACTCAAAACTAATATTAACATTTTTCATTCTTTGTTTCACATTTATATACTGGAATCCAGTTGAGCTGTATAATACACACAAGTTATAAAAGCCAAACGACACGTACTTGGATCTGGTGTGCTTCCAGTGAAAAAAGCCTATGCATTAGAAGAATCCACATAGAATTACACAGTATTCATCAGCCCACAAAAATTCAATGGACCAAATCAGCATGAAATATGCCAAGAGGAACTCAAGTCAAAATGTTAAAATGTTTTAGTGTGCAACTAAACATTTAAAATATTTTTTTCTTGAATAAAAAATTATCTTTATTGCAAAGCTGTACTGTCATTGTTTATATAAAACGAGAGTTTTTTTAAAAAAGTTTCACTGTATTAAAATATTATTAATTAACTTAAATTGACTATTGCAAGTAGCTAATTTGGGGAATTTCATCCTTCCTTCCTTCTTTTCTTTTCTTTTCTTTTCTTTTCTTTCTTTTCTTTCTTTCTTCAGCTTTAAAATATCCCAGGAATATACACAGTTTTCTTTTTTCACCAACTAAAGATCAGCAGCATTGTGGGGATGGAAATAGGGAGGGAGAGAGAGAGAAAGAGAGAAAGAGATGTTGAGAGAGAGAGAGAGAGAGAAAAGAGAGAGAGGGGAGGAGAGGGGAGGAAAAGGGAGGAGAGCATTCACATTTGTCTTAAAAGGGTTTTAATATCAGAAAATGAACTGTGTGCTGGCTGAAGAATGACTAATGAGATATATTATGATAGTTTAGAAAGCTAGGGTAAGCCAAATATCTCAGCAGAAAATCTGGTTTGCTGTTAATGAAAAATTTAAGATGTGTTATAGACTTCATATAGAGTATATACTAAGATCTCAATAAACACAAAATCATGTTATAATCTAAACCGTGTCACTTTCCAAAAAGTATTTGAAAAAGTCAGAGTTAGGAAGTGTAGTCTCCAATATCTCCATTTCTTCTAAAAAACAGCTTTAAATGTTTTATTTCACTATGATGTTCCAAGTATTGTGTCCAGAAAATAAACTCATAAGAATATCTGCATTTTCATTATGATCTATATCAGGTATGAAATCACCAGAATATCAGAGTTTTTTAAGGTAAAGGTTGGTCCCTAATACAGCACATATGAGAAATTGGGCCCCATTCAATGTGCAACTATGAGAATCATGAGAATTCCCATTCTTCATAGGGGATCCTTACATTTCTACAGTATTTTACCTTCAAATAGTATTTTTTTAGGCCATTTGTTTTTCAAGCCTCTAGATATAAAATATAGTATTTCCTTAATTCTCCTTAAAGTATAACTATAAATCTGTGATCATTTTTTTCTCTGTAATCCTATAATAAGAGAAGTCAGGAATTATTCGAAATCATCTTATTCCATTTAACATATTCCATTTCCCTCAATATCTCCATGTTATACATATGGTAGATAAAATAACTAAATACTAGTCAAAAATTAGCAGAAGGAAAAAGAAACAGTGAAGCAGTATTTTTTTCTTTTAATATTATAACATACCATGGAACAGGAATAAATTTTATTAACATCCATAGAATCCTAGAATTTTGAAGCAGAAGGCAGTTTTTTAGTCTAGCTATTTTAAACCAAGAAGTATCATTAGGTGTCTATGGTCTTCACCACTGTGCTGCTTATCTAAGACATCTTATCTAGGGCCTTAGTCAAGCCCTCTGAATCCCTGTGTGGTGAACATGGTGTGGAGAAACTAAATATGTTACCCTAAATACCTTCCTCTGCCCCAGGAAGAGAATGTAAACTAGCGAATGAGAAAAATCCCAACAACTCTTCAAGAGGTCTTAAAGTTGATACAGAGCACATTGGCAGCATAGAAAACAGGGTAGAATATTCTGCCAAGATGAGACAACAATATGCTTACACTTTAGGTCACTAAATCAGGCTGGGAGAATCAGAGAAATAGCTGAGGTGAATTACATTGCATGATATACTAGTATAAAACTGACCCAGATAAACACCGAGACATAAACAACA
>NW_011888785.1:20988143-21000427 GCF_000151845.1 Pteropus vampyrus | reverse complement strand
CATGGTGTGGAGAAACTAAATATGTTACCCTAAATACCTTCCTCTGCCCCAGGAAGAGAATGTAAACTAGCGAATGAGAAAAATCCCAACAACTCTTCAAGAGGTCTTAAAGTTGATACAGAGCACATTGGCAGCATAGAAAACAGGGTAGAATATTCTGCCAAGATGAGACAACAATATGCTTACACTTTAGGTCACTAAATCAGGCTGGGAGAATCAGAGAAATAGCTGAGGTGAATTACATTGCATGATATACTAGTATAAAACTGACCCAGATAAACACCGAGACATAAACAACACTTTTCTGATAGTCAGGCGGGGACAGAGAATGTTTCTGAATCTTCACTTAATTTGTTCAATGATTATGTAGTCAGCATCTATTCTGTGTTGTGCACTGACACAAAAATCCTGGACCTATTAAAGTTTAAACTCTAGCAAAATCTATATTTATACTGAAAAAACAAGATTAAGTTTTCTGAATCAGGAAGATAAGTGTTCAATGCTAGAAATTATATTAAGTTGCAGAAAATAAAGTAAAATACAATTATAACCTTGTTGTGCATGATATGTGTATAGTATTTGGCACAGAACTCTTCATGTAGTAACTACTCAAAAATATTAATTCTATTTTATAGTATCCCCCCAAATAAAACCAAATCTGGAATTTATTTGCCGATTTTATTATTTTTATGTTTTATAAATTATTGACTTCTGCTTTTTGTTTCTTTGCTCGGCCAACCTACTTTCCTATTTTTAATTTTTATGTTATTTTACTAATATTTATTTTGTTAGTTTTGATTGATAAATTATTTAAAACTAAATAATAAATCATTAAAAATTTCTTCTGATACAAGCTTTATATGCATCTCATATATTTTGAAATGTAGAATTCTAAAATACTCAAAATTCTTCTTTTTATTTTTGGTTTACCAAGTAGTTAGGGGAGTTTTAAATATTCTTATTTGTTTAAAAGTAATTTCTTCTCTTATTTAAAAAAATAATCTTTATTGTTGCTTTGTTTCTCCTTTAAAATCCATTGGCATTTCTCCTCTATGCCAATTTATATTTAATATTTGTAACTATTCTAGACACTTGAAAATAGATATTATTCTTACCTTTTAGGATATTGATATATTTTAACCTTATCTATTTTATCATCCTAATCTTCCTTTTCTACCACTCTGTATCACTGTACAATAATGAAGTTGATGAGAAATTCAGTTTTATTTTAGACTGTCCTCTTGCTAGCTTATGAAAACAAAGAAAACAGTAAATAGGAGGGATGGGAAAGGGGCTGTAACACAGATGTAGAGATTTGTGTAAATGTTTATACATTTATTAATAACTTTATTGATATATAATATACACAAAATGAAATTAATTCATTTAAAGAACACAGATTGTATGTAATTACATACAATCGCATGAAATGCAAATTTATATTTTATTAATGGTACAACTTTATGAATGCAACAATACATTTTACCTTGTATTTAAATGGATAATCTGCAATATTCAACTAAGGATTCCACATGACAAAAGTTCTGTTTGTTATGTCACATAAAGAACTTTAGAAGAAGATGGCAATGTTATGTGTAATATTTGGAGAACTAATGAGGATAAATATTTACTTTTAACAAATATAATGAGAGATTTAACTTATTATGCCTAACTCAAAGTATAATATCTAAAAAAAGTCATTTCAAACATATTTTTGCTCAATATAGAAATATATGAAATAGCAGAAGTTAATATAGAAATGAGCTTTCCTGGAAAATGGTATGCCTTGTTTCACAGGAACAGTTCAGGCTACGGCTGCTGGAGTTACTATAAGGAGGCAGCCACATCAGGGAGTGGGTTGAGTTATATGCCTTCTAAGACTCCCTCCAACTCTTGTATCCTATTATTCTGTGAGGAGAAAAGAAAGAGACAAACAATGTAAAACAAAACAAAACAAAACAAAACTTCTCTCTTCAACCATGTTAGTTACTCCTGTAAAAATATGTGCTATATACTGTGTCACGATTCATTATTAACTTTAAAACATTAGTAACTATTTCAGAAATAAATTACTTCATGCCTTGCTTAACAGTAGGAATACATTCTCACACATGTGTCCTTAGATGGTATTGTTGTGGGAACATCAGAGTACGCTTACACAATTCTAGGTGGTACAGCCTATTGCTCCTAGACTACAAACCTATAGAGCACATTACTCTACTGAATACTGTAGGCAATTAGAACAAAATAGTATTTGTGTATCTAAACATATCTAAACATAGAAAAGGTACAGTTTAAAAGAAAAAAAAGGCACTTGCCATGATTGGAGCTTGCAGGACTGGAAGTTGTTCTGGGTGAGTCAGTGAGTGAGTGGTGAGTGAATGTGAAGGCCCAGGACACTACTGTACGTTACTGTGGACTTTATACACACTCTTCCAAAAGCCTTCTCCCTGCTTCCTTCTGCCAGGATCATAAATGAAACATCGAAGCTGTTAGTACTGCTCCAGGAACAGGGATGAGAAATGGACTGATGGGAAGCATGAAGGAGAACCTGGCCAGGTAAAGCATAGATCACCATAGTAGTGTCAGGAGGGAATGAGAGGTGGCCTGAGGATCATTAAGAACAAGAAATCAAGATGGAGAGATAAAGAAACATAGGAGATTGTCTTGGCAATGTGCTTTCGGCTGTCTCATGTTGGAGCAGAGGTCAGGTTAAGGAACGGCATGATATTCATTAAAAAGAGGGTACTTAACATGAAGAGAGTGAGAACTGAGGACTCAATATTTTGACTTTGTGAATTTTATTTTGGTTCCATTGACCCTATCTGACACGAAGGGCTCTCTCTGGCATTGAATTGATGGAAGAAATAAAATTTATCTAGGCTTTACATCATTATGACCTAAAAATATTTCCAAAGCACAGGGACAGGCTAGCTCCACCTACCACAGAAAACTTTTACTAAAGTGCCAGTGGCACTTAACACTTGTTAAGGTAGCTCCTGTGGAGCTGTGTCCTTGTACAGGTTCATAGGTCCTCAACAGAGAATTTACAACAATGTACTCTGAAGACATCAAGTTAGATCTGAGAGGGCTATAGAACCCTCTAAATATGAAGTGCTGTGGGGCCAGACTCTCTGTGCTGAAACAGGTCAGTGACTGGCTGGTTGGGATGTAATATATGCACTAAAAATTGAGGTGCTGTGAGTTAGAGGGGATCTTGCCAAGCCCCACATATATTGATCCTACCAGAGAGAGAGAAAAAATCTTCCTGAACCATAGGAAATTTAACTCTGTTATAATCTATGGAACCACCATCATAGATATAAGACTTTTTCGACCAAAACATTGTGTGGCATATGACTATACATTTCATTTAAATTAAGAAGATACATTTTCTATTTCTTGTAATGCCAGATTAAAAGCACACTTTGATTGGTGTTCCATGGGGGATAAAGATGTTGAATAGTTTACTCATAAAATCCCTGGTAAATGAGATGGTATTAGTGACTAATGAGGCACTTTGGGTTGTTTGAAAAATCTACTTGCACTCAAATAGTTCAAGAAAGAATTGAATATTTTTCAGTTCTGCCACTAGGTTATTGCCCCTCCGTTCTTATTAAGAATTACACATTTTTATTAGTCAATGCTAAATATAACCAAAGACATGAGATGGGAAGAAATAAAATCATGAAAGAGATGTTAAACTTCTATTTATTCTGTGATTAAATTCTCTCTTTTATGCTTCAGATAATCTGGATAGAACTTTGGGCATATAATGTCTAAACTGGGTGGAGTTAAAAGGCATTTAAGAGAGCACATGTTTGATGGATTTTTTTTTTTCAATTTTCATAGCCTCAATTTCATTTTTAATGGGATCCAAATGGTTTTTCAAACATATAATCATTTTAAAAGCTATGACATGCTTAAATGGACATTAGAACTTTTATCTGTTGTAATCTTAGCTACAATACTGTTGTAAATGAAGAGCATGGATGTAAGGTCTTGAATCATTCTGGATTTAAGTATTTTAAATTGTTGGCAATAAATGATTAGAAACAAGAAACCACCCCAGGAAAACATCTCACTGAGCTCATTTATTAAACATTGATTTTTTTCTGGCTCAAAAGCATTTGAAGTTATTCCATCTAAATGTCAAAATAAACCAATCTACTTCCATAAATTAGGTTTGTCTGTTAATATTACTGAAGAGAAAAAGCAGTAACATGAATATCACTTTGCTAAGCCATTTCCTAATGATGTAGTTCATGTATACATACATTTAACATCGTATCAATGATTATATTTGCTTATAAAGCCATATTAAAGTGAAAAGCATGTAGAAACACAAAAGATGTGGTAATCTGAAATGCATACAAAATAAGAAATAGTCGTAGGTCAATTCTGAAATAATGAGAGTAAAATAAAAAGTATATTTAACTAGAGTACATATTAATATTAGTTTAAGTATAAAAATGTTGTCATTTTGTATTTTTACACATATCACCTTAGTCACTTGGATGATATTACAATAAATGTGGCTAATACAGATACCTGGAGTCTAGTTTTCAAAATACTTCAACTAACTGAAAGGCCTCAAATGTATATATGAAAGAGGTGGAAAGGGTAGGAGGAAAAAAAGGCCACAAAGTGTCTAACATTAAAGAGTAAGAAACAACAACAAAAACAAAATAAATAAATAAATAATAAAGGCTTAGTTCTTCCAATGTTCTATTTGTTCATTGATCAAAAAGAAACAAATTGCTTCTTGTTGTTAAGTCTTTTCTTGGGAAAGGCAAGAAACAAAAGCAAACAGACCAAAATAAGCAAATGTAGAAGGAAGAAGAGGAAAAGGAAAAAGAAGGTGGGAGGAAGTAAATAGGAACCTCAATGGAGAAGAAAAAGGAAACTAAAAATAGAAGAGATAAAACAATACTGGAGAATATTAAGTTTCCTTCAATAAAACCAAACATATGTGGGATTAGAAAGTTGGAGATGGTTAGGATTTGCAAATAAACCAATGCTAAATAACTAAAATGCCTCTAATGTCAGATAAATTTATAGATGAATTTTTAGAATTAAAACTATAAAATATATGTGTTCATGATTAAATTGTCTATTCACAAAGGGTAGAGTTAGCAATCTGAAGAAAACATTCTTTCACATCCAGCACTCAAAAAAGAAGAAAAAAATGAAAACAATAAAAGTACAGAAAACTATAACAATGGTGAAAATGAGATCAGTGAAATTAACACTAACTGGTTTACTATAACAAGGAATGGAAAGTAAACATCTGGTTCTTTATATAATTTTACCACAGAAACTTAATATGACATTAACTCTAAGATGATCATAAAACAAAAACTTTACAATTTTAAATGAGGTAAACTGGAGCCACCAAAGCATTCACATATTATAAAGAGATGGATATCTGATCCCAGTTTCAGCAGAGATGTAGGCAATCTTGTGGGCCAAACTTGGGTACACTAGAGACCAACCAGAAAAGAATACTGGATGTAAAATACAGTTGGAGTCAAAAGAAGCACGAGAAGGAAGAATTTAAGGCTTTATATAAACGTGTAAATCATGGCATGTGTGTTTGAGAAGGTATGGGACACAGCAGACCTGTTGCTTCTCTACCAACTCTGGTCAGAGAGGAGTAGTTAGTAAATTATGGAGATATATAATTCATTTACTTCACTTGTTCTCCTGATTGATATTGCCACATGGAAGATAGCAAGAACTGAGAAAAGGAAAGTATCTCTCCCTAGTGCCTTGAATGAGTTGGCCTGAGCTTGGAATGATCTCAGTACCTGTTCGATCTACTCTTGCTTCAATTCTGGAAGATTAGACTAGTTCAGAACAGGACGTAGGATAGAAAATCAAGTATGATTTCTTTCCAGTTTTTAATAACAATTTTGATATTTAATTTCTTCCAGAACATTGAAAAGAATGGACTGATTCCCTATTAATTTTATAAAAATGCAATAAGCCCAGTACCAATATCTGAAATATATAATGCACACATGCACGCGCGCGCACACACAAACACACACACACGCACATACGGCTCAGTTTAAAATGACATAGATGCAAATTTCTAAAAAAAAGTAAATAATAAAAAAAATTATTTGTTACCAAATAAATTTCGTCCTAAAAATTCAAACAGTTATTATTAACACCTTATTAATATATATTATGTCAATAGACTCACTATTTTTAAACTATATATCAATGTTTCCGGAAAAAACAATATTCGAATATTTGTTTCTTTCTAAAACCAATAACCAACCAATCAAGAAAAAAAAATTAGCAATCCTTAAAACATTTTACAAACACTAAACTTGGTTGAAAGATACCAGTCATCAAATAGCAAACAACATCATGCTGTAAAGTGAAATATTAGAAGCACCTCTAAGGCAGAATGCCAATAACAACATTAGTATTTAATACTGTTTTAGAAATTCTAGACAATACAGTGAGATAAGGCATAATACTATGAGGTATAATTTGGAGGGAAAAAATTCACTTGAAAAATATAATCATATGAATATAAAAACTAAGATAAAGATAATAAATAAAACAATCTGCTATTTTTACTGGCATAGTTACCATTTCTGGTACTCTTTATTTCCTTCTGTAAATACAGATTTCCATCAAATATTATGTTTCATTTTTCTGAAGAACTTCCTTACTTTCTCTAGCATCTTTATTATACAGGCATCCCGGCAAAAAAATTTTCTGGGTTTTTGTTTGTTTGCTTTTACATATCTGAAATAGTAGTAATTTCATCATTTTTTGTCAGAATTTTATTCAAAATTCAAAGAATAAAAAATTTGTGAAGTGATCAGAGATGAGGCAAATGTGTACAACAACACGGTCTTCCTATATTCTAAAATAACCTTTATGGAAGAATGAAATTTAGCAAACTACTTTTAACTTTCAGTGCACAAGAAGAATGTGGCTTCTGTATTTTCTATAACTGCTCTCATCTTTCTCACTAGAACTTGCATTGCTAGGTTATACTGGTGACCTGGGATAGAGATGATAAATTTTAATTTGCTTATTAAGGGACCATCTCTGATGTACTACCTTTTGATTTATAGTAGAGTCCAGTAATTAGTCATTTTAATTTGGAAATTCTTAATCACATTAGCTACAATGCAAGGTACTGTAATAAATTATTATTGGAGTGAATCTTTATGTCTATAAAACTTAGAGAAATTGTCCTAGAGACAGAAGGCTGAAATAAAGCCTTATGTGGCTGTTGATTAGTTTTAATTTTAGAGCTTCCTGAAACATCCTCTAATATTATTATAAATAATATAAAGAATAGATCCTCATATCTCATTCTAATATTTTGTGGGAAGACTTTTTGTTGTTGTTGTTGGTCTCAAATAGGAAGAACCAATGAGAGGAGGAATCAGGAAAGAATTTAAATCCACAAAATTCTCCTCAAAAGATTTTGCTCACTTGGGATCACCACATCAAATACAAAATTTCAATTTAGTTGTATAGATGAAAGGTAATCCTCAAGCAGGATAAATAAGAATGAAGACAACAAAATATGATTCTAGCCGGCTATCACAAACTGTATGATTAAATGTTGTATTTTACAAAAGCTAAAGCACATTTTGTCACTAATTTTCCCCATCAATTTTTGAGCGCGGCATCTAACCAGTCACATTAAATCCTTTTATAAATCTATCAAAGGAGTAGGTTTTTTAAAGCTTATTTGATAACAAAGTTAGCCCTATTCAATAAACCTTTTATAATCTTTAAATTGGAAGATTTCAATTCATTAAACCCATTCAAACATAAAAGTTTTCAGATTAAGGTATCATATTTAAGGCAGGCTAAATGGTGTATTAAATGTGATAAGCTCTACATTCTCTTGAGGCATTCTCATTAAATTTAAAAGAAGCTATTTGTAATTTTGAGATGCATTAGTAATTCTAAAGGGAGAGAATGTAAATATAGTGGAGCATATTTGCTAACATTACAATATTTTTTTCTTTTTTTGATAATCCTCAGCCACTTTAAAACATAACAGTACCTGTTCATCATTTCTGAGTAGCATAAGCAATTTATGTCTGAAGCCCTTGGTACACAAAGCTAATACACTTGGTGATATATGAAGTATGTGCAAATGATGGTTCAGTTTTGAAAAGTTACCAAAACTTAGTGACTTTCTTCAAACAGAGAATAGAAAAGGAAAATAACAAGTTTACAATAGGAGAAATCATGAAGACATCATTTTAATATCATTAATATGGATAGATCCAGTATTGGTATTAACTTTCTCATCCCAGATATTCGTCTTCTCTCTTTTTTACATGATCACTATGATTAATGTTTATCAATTTTATTCCTCTTCTCAAAAAGCAGCTTGATATTATTTTTTCTAGTTTTACTATTTTCTATTTTATCAAATTTTTGCCTTGATTTTATTCTTTTCTCTTTTTGCCTCCTTACTTTGGATTTAATATTTAGTTTCTTGTATGCAATAGTCTTGCTTTATTATCCCATCTGAAAATTTCTACATTTTAACTGGTTTTAAAACCACTTACATTTAACATGCTTATTGGGATAATTGAACAAATCTACCATCTTTCTATTTATTATTTGCCCCATTATTTTTTTTAAATCTTTTTATGCCATGATTAGGTATTTGTTAAGATTCCATTTTATCTGTTTCATTGACTCAACAGATTTACCTCTGTTTTGCTCTTTCAAGGGCTTGCATTAAGGTTTATAGTATATATCTTTCATTTTTGCAGTCAGCTGACAAGAGATCGTATTCCACTTCACATGCAGTGAAAGAATCTTATTGCAGTATACTTCGATTTTTCTCCTGACATTTGTGCTATTTTTATTACATTTGCTTCTCCATACATGTTTAAAATCAAAATTCATTTTATTGTTTTTGCTTTAAACAAGTCATCTAAATTTTATAGTTAATAAGTAAACCAATCTACTATATATTTATTGACATAGTTATCATTCTTGGTACTCTTTAATTCCCTTGTGTAAACCCGTATTTTCATCTATTATAATGTTTCTTTTGTCTGAATAAGTTTTTTAAACATGTTTTGTCATATAGGTATTCTGGTGAAAATTAAGTTAATTTTTGTATTCCTGAAATTTTCATCAGTTATTTATTTTTTTAACAAAATTCTAGGATAGAATTATTTCAACATTTTAAAGATGTTTTTCAAGTATGTGCCAGATTATATCATTATGATAAAGAGCCAACTCTCATTGTCATTATCTTTATTTCTCTGCATGAAAGCACCCTTTTTTCCCCCCTTCTGGCCACTCATGATTTTCTTCATATTGTATTTTAAAACATTTTAATTCTGATATGCCCTAGTACAGTCTTCTTTGTGTGTGTGTGTGTGTGTGTGTGTGTGTGTGTGTGTGTGTGTGTGCACATGTATGCATGTGCTTGGGCTTAATCTCTGATGTCTGGGTTAATACTTTATATCAAATTTGTAAAATTTTCATCTATTATTTTTCAATTTTTTTCTCAGTTTTACCCTTTTCTTTAGGGTATCTACTTTTATGTATATTACGCTGCCTGAATTTGGGCTCACAAATTACTAATGTTCTATACATGTATGTCCAGCTCTTTGCTACTTGTGTTGATTTTAGATCATTTTTATTGCAAATTATTCTAATTTATTAATTTTTTCTTCTGCAATGGCTCATATGCTATTAATCTCATCTAATATATATTTTTTTATTTCAGACATTGCAATTTCCACCTCTAAAAATTTGATATTGTCCTTTTATGTCTTTCGTGTCTCAATCTTTGCTCTACCTTCTTGAACATATTGAATAGTTTGTTTTAATGTCCTTGTCTACTAGTTCTGTCATCTGTGTCATGTCAAAATCATCGCTTCAGGTATATTCTACTGTTTTTTAGTTATTTCAGTCAGGAGGATAAGTACTTTCCCAAGTACTCTCTCTCGTTGGAATTCTAATTAACATATTTGGTTTACATTCATACATTTTGGGGGGGGTATAAAAATAGTTTCCTAATAACATGAGTATACTTCTTTTCTAATTCTCATAAATATGTCATATATTCAGAATAATGATAACTAATTTTATAAAAGCAATTATAATTTTTTGCTTTTATGTCATCCTATATCTGTCTCTGTCTCTCTCTATGCATATATATGTGTGTATAGATTAACATACATATATGTATATATATATATGCATATATGTATATATCATAAAAATCTCACTAGAGAGATAAAAGTTGTCTTTAAATTCACTTTAAATAAATTTGTGTCAGTAAGCAACAATATAACAACTTATTTTATTTTATTTTTTTACTTTTTGCTTTTAAATTTAATTTAATTTTATAACTATAAAAATAACTGGGAAGTCAAACCTAAAGAACAAGATCTTCTCAGAGAATTCCATATTCTCTTTATATCTCTTTCTTCCAGTTTCAATTCTTAGAACCCATTTTTATTAGTATTTTTCTGTATTTTTCCTGTTGGAAAAAATATATTAACAAAATATGAATAATTTTTTGTATTCTCCAATCTATATTCTTTGTTAGGTAAGTACCTAATACCAAATTGTAGCATTTTGCATCTTGCCTTTCACACTTGCAACATATCCTGATCATTCTTACATAAGTTATAGATTTTTTTCTAGTCTAGTCTGTGTTGTTTCCTCTTATGTAGATATGTATTCAAAAAAATGTTATTTATTGAAAATAATTTGCATTTTGTTTATTTGTTTCATTTTGGTCTTTTGCTATTTAAAATAGTGCAGCAATGCATCATCTGGTGCTATGTATTTTCATAGTTGTGCCAGTTTATTTTTGAGGACAGAGTCCTAGGAGTGTTTTTTCTAGGTCAAAGGGTAAATTTATATATTATTTTACAAACATTACTAACTTACTTTCCAGAGTGGCTGCATCATATTTTATCTCCTGCAACTTCATCATGAGAGCATGTTGACAAACTTTTAAGATTTGTCAGTGTTTTCAGGGACAAATCATATCTCAATATTTAAAATTTACGGCTCTTTTCTATGGACAAGTTTGAAGATCTCTTCATGAGAAATGAATATATATCAATTATAAAATATCTTACTAAAAATTTAAAAGTACATTAATTTAAAACTAATATGTAAATTTCTTAGGGCTGCTATGACAAAGTACCATAATCTGGGGTGGCTTAAATACAGAAATGTATTCTCTTACAGTCTGGACATTATAAATTTGAAGTAAAGATGTCAGCAGGGTTTGTTCCTTCTAAGGGCTCTGAGGGACAATCTGTTCCATATATCTCTCCTGGCTTCTGGAGACACTCACAAATCCTTAGTGTTCCTTGCTTGTGTTTGTATCACTCCAATCTCTGCCTCTTTCTTCACGTGGTAGTCTTCCTGTATGTCTCTATCTTCCCATGGCATTCTCCCTTCTATGTGTATCTGTATCCAGTTTTTCCTTTTATTATAAGGCCACCAGTCATTGGATTGAGGGTTCATTTTTTTCCAGTATGATCTCAACTTAGCTAATTACATTTGCAAACAACCCTATTTCCAAGTAAAATCACATTCAGAGGGGTTAGAGGTTAGGACTTCAACATATCTTTTGGGGAAGACACAATTCAATACACACCTCAGTATGTTGATAATGTGAGACAGAGCCCTCTGGTATTCACCAATATCTGATTTTCCTTCCCTTCCACAGTACATGGTTATATAATATTTTATAGGAACTTTGCATCTGAGTAGGGCCATGTGAATATTTCTTACCAGTGGAATATGAATAGAAGTGATTGAAGTGGTTTGTGATACATGTAGGTTTACCAGTTAATAGCCCAGATGCCTCCTCCATTTTCTCTCTCTCTCTCTCTCTCTCTTTCTCTCTCTCTCTACACACACACACACACACATTTGTGTATATATCATCAACTCTGCTGTCCAGATACTAAGAATCTAGTGAAGAACTTTACTGGTAGAGATATTACAGAGATAGAGCCCAAATTTCTGAGTAACTCTGTGGAAAACAGCTTCTTCTCTATCCCTTCTTATATTGAAATATTATTTGACTAAGAAATAAACTTTTATTATGTAATATCTATAAGACTTGAAAATTGTTTATTTAACTATTAGAAATTATTTATTTAACAATTAGAAAAGGAAAACTTTAAGTGGGTGCTGTTGGTGGTAAAGAAACTTATAATAGTGGCTGGGAATGTGGTGATCCACAAAATCCTGTTAAAATTGTCACCTGCAATAACTTGGAAAGCAAAACA
>NW_011888785.1:20982952-20987183 GCF_000151845.1 Pteropus vampyrus | reverse complement strand
AATTTAAAAATAAAATGCTTAATTATATTAGTAACTTATCTTTGTTAGACTTAGGTAATTAACTTTATCTTTGTGATTTTTTAAACAGTTGTATTGAATATGTGAATTTTATTGCAATTTCTCTAAAATAATTTCTGGAAGTAAATATAATATAAATAACAAGGCCATGATGAATTTGCTATGAGAATTGATTTCAGATTATAATTTCTCCTATCCTTCCTGATTTGTTGTCTACAGTGTAGGAAGTGAGTGCATGGATATTTTATGTATATGCGTAGAGAGAAATTTATTGACAAAACCAGGGTTAGAGTATGAAAAAATTTATTGCTGAAAAATAGGTTATTTTATACTGTGTTTTGTTAGATGACTGAATTTTTGAGGGCTGAATATTTTCTGATCTTATGCAATTTACCTATTTATATGCTTGTGTTAAGATCTGTTATATTTAAATCACATAAAATCAAAATCATATTAGATATGCACTATAGTCATGATAAAATTTTGTTTTCATGTATACATTTAAAATTTGTGTCTTGAGATAGTGAAGAAATGTAAAAAAAAAAAAATGAGACACTGATAATATTATGACAGTAAATTAAAAAAAACGACGATAGTTTACGGCCATACCACCCTGAATAAGCCCAATCCCGCCTGATCTCAGAAGCTAAGCAGGGTCGGGCATGGTTAGTACTTGCGTGGGAGACCACCAAGGAAGACCAGGTGCTGTAAATGTAAAAAATAAATAATAAATTAGTACATAAATAAATAAGGGATTGTAAACTGACAAGTTCCTTGCAATCTGTGAAGTCAATCAAGGTTTGCCTCACTTGAAAAACAAACAAAACAAAACAGAAAACAACAACAATAACTTCTCAGAAAGTAATGCTGAGGATATAGAGATGCTACAATTTAGATTGGAAAGAACATAACAGATTGAATGTTGAGACAAAAATGAAAGTATTAGTTCCAGAAATGTGTACTCTAGAGATAAATTCTAGGATTAAATAAATTGTATATTGAACTGAAAAAAATTCAACAGATTTCTTAAAGGTATTCTTTAACATCCTAAAATATATTGTGAATCAAACAAATTGTATAGTAGGGATATGTCACTGTATAGTATGAAGAATTTTCATAACTTTGGCAACAAAACTTTTATTAATAGAACCTTTCTCAGCTTCAGTGTTCCAATTACTGCATTTGGAAAATGACTGATTCTAGACAGAGAAGTAGCAATTACAGGAAAGTCTATGTGATGCTATCAATGTAAAGTAGTATTACCAGTGATGATCAGAAAGAACATGCCCCATTTGAAATTTCTTCCTGACTTTGTAGTGAATGTATCAGAAGGCATCAGGAATATATTTCTAATTATTCTTCAGATATATTCATTTAATTCTTCAATCTTAGTTTTCTTTTTCAGACCACAATATTGTCTCACTCATTTTAACAATATATGCTAATATTTAAAACAAAGAGGAACCATTAACAATAAGTCAAGTATCCTGTACGGCCATGCAATTTTTGCAAAAGTAAGTGATATATCTCAGACCTATGCAGATGTGGACCACAGAATAGTGGCTGTACCTTGGAGACAGTTACAACCTTTGTGTTGGATGTGTACTTATAATATTCTAGTATGAATTGCAATGTACATATCCAGATGTTGGCTATGCTGTTTATTTCCCTGGACAATAAAAATGGCTGGATATCAAAGATAACTCATAACATGAGGGCAAGTAAATTGGAAATGTGTCAGAAATGGTATTTGAAGGAATACTTGACAAGACCTCTAATTTCAGCAATATTGAACTAATCATTTAATCTCTAAAGATTTTCGTAATAAGGAAGTTATAAGAAATTTTTACTTGTTATGAGATAACTACAATTCCAAAAGTTTATTAAAATCTTTGGTTGGCTTACTTTTAAAAACTAAGATGACTATTATTTTCCAAATATTTGTGTGTAGCCAAACAGTTTGGACTGATTCGATGATAATTTTTATTATGATGTACTTTGTCAAAAAAAAACATACTCTTATCACAGCATAAACATATATCTTCCTATATTGTGAATGTGTTGATTACCCTAATTAATGTTTCTTTTGTGAATATGATATCACAAAAACATTGTAAATTTATTCTTAGCAGAAGTTTCTAAATCTTGTATTTATAATAAAAATTTGATAAAACAAAATGTTCTTGGTGTCCCATTTTCTAGGAAGTGACTAGTAGTAGGAGGAGAAATGGGTATAAGGCTCATGAGCTGTGATCAGTACTGGAATTTATTTTAAACCTAAGGAGTTATTTTGCCAGAGGCTCATAATAAATTAAGCAAACACTGCCTTCGAAAACTTAATACTGGTTTAAAATTGATAGACATTTACTCACTGAGTATTTTGTTTCTATTTTATTTTTATTGATCTTTGCAGCCCTTATTGATTTAGTCTGTGCTCAACCTTTTATAAAGTGTTCTACCACCACCTAGTGTCACCAAATAGAAATTTTACCCTTTCAGTTTATATATCTTTAATTTATAAAATATTATTTGAAAATTTGTATCATTTTCACAATATGAGATTTAAAATGTGCTTCAAGTGTCAACATTTAAGAGGCAATACTGGCTTTGTGAGAAATATTAATAAATTATCCAAAATTGTGTCTAATATTACTGGAAAAATGTATTATATGTAATATTTGATAGGAATATTTATTGAGACATTTAATTTCTAAGCTACAAAAAGGCAAATAATTGACTTAATTTTTAATAGACTTAATTTTTAAATGCACTGAAATATGGCATACTAAGTATATAGCTGAATAAATAATTGTCTATACTAAAACTCAATCCACTCTTCACTGTTCACGTCTACATTGCTTATATATTAGAAACTGTGTTGATGAATTCAAGAACTTAGACATTAAAAATTGAAAGTAATGTGTTGGTAATTTTTCACATTAACTTCCACGTGTTTTTTATTATTCAACCAGTGTAGTTAGTACTTCTAGCTACAATTCTGATTAGTTTGCATTCCATATCTTTATTAAATACATTTTAATTCATCCTCAATTATCTTAATCTGACACCTGAATTTTGTTCTGTATTAGATTATTATCATTTTATTAACAATTAATCAGTTAGTAATTGTTCAGCATTTACTATGCACCTAGTACTCTTACAACCTCGAAGAGTAATATCCTGCCTATCTTGTTCTTTTTAGTCAAACTTGAAGGCAATATAATCAATATTAAAAATTCAGTATTGATCAATCAATGAGCTAATTATAGGCACATGTTAATAACTTTATAAAAATTATTGCTAAATTGACTATATTGTGTTAAGAGATAAGATCATGTCCTTATTTTATTAAAATTTTCTGATACTTAGAAACCATTAACAGTCACAAAAATTGCCAAATTTTTTATTACCTCTAGTCGTTAGGAGCCCACCTGGTTCAAATTTTAACACAATGACTAAAAGGGTCACATACAAAAAAAACACAGTTCTATGCTAATCACATTTTATAACAATGGAGAATTTTGGACATAATCCTATAAGAAATGAGATCCACAGACATCTTTAGAACTGACTGTAATGTTCTGAGTTTCTAAAATTTTATTTTTGATTATCTGCCACACCTATTTATTTGTACATAAAAGGACAATGCTGAAATATTTTAAATACAATCTATAAACTCATTCTACTCCAATCTCCATCTCTGTTCTGAGGTCTTTCCTAAAACCCAGACTCACACATCAAATAGCCTAACCTACATTTCCACTCATATATTTAATAGGTAGTTCACAATGCACATGAATTCAAGGGTGGCTCCATAGTATAATGGTTAGCATGTCTGCTTTATACATGCTAACCATTATACTATGGTCCTGGGTTTGTGCCCCAGATGGAGCCATGGGCCAGGCCCAGGGTGAACCAGGCCCCGGGTGTGTGGGAGGAGATGCCCCACCTTCAGAGATCCAGTTCTTAAGGGGAAAAAGCAACATCCATAGGTCAGGGGTGATAGTGGGGCAGAGGGGGGGCAATCAAAGAGGGGGAGAAAAAAAACTGAACTCAACTTCTTCTCTCACAACTTTCCCTCCCTGTATTTTCCATTTCAGTTGCTGGTAATTCACATCTTCATGCTGCAAAATTCCCAAACCTCCACTCCTCTCTTTTATCGCATCCCACAGTCACTGGCAATTTTCAAATATAACTTAAATCTGATGATCTC
>NW_011888785.1:20949005-20979057 GCF_000151845.1 Pteropus vampyrus | reverse complement strand
GGAATCAACAGCAGATTCAATGAAACAGAGGATTGAATCAGTGATTTGGAAGAGAAGACAGTAGAAAACACCCAATCAGAACATCAAAAAAAAAAAAAAAATTGAGGATAGTTTAAGAGACCTCTAGGATAACATCAAGCATACCAACATTTGCATCATAGGGTACCAGAATAAGAGAGAGAGCAAGGAATTGAAAACCTATTTGAAGAAATAATGGCAGAAATTTTCCCCAATCTGGTGAAGGAAATAGTCATAAAAACCCAGGAAGTACAGAGAGTGTCAAACAAAATGAATCTAAATAGGCACACCTCAAGGCACATCATAATTATAATGCCAAAGATTAAAAACAAAGACAGTATCTTAAAAGTGGCAAGAGGCAATTAGTTAACTCCCATAAGACTCTTAGCTGATTTCTCTACAGAAACTTTGCAGGCCAGAAGGATTAATTCTCTTAACATCTTTCTTATATAAGATACAGCAATGCTAACTATAGTCATCATGTTCACATTGCTTTGCTGGATAATTTTGATAGAAAAAAGTGTAGTGCTGTATTTCTCACTGAATGATGAGAAGTTCTGATCCAGCTTAGCCTTACTAAGATATAGAGTATTTTTAGGAACTGTAAGTAGGCTTAACAGTTCTTTTATGTAACTATGCCTTCCCACTTCCTGTTAATCTCCACAACATTAGTAATTTAAAATATAGTATAATATCCTAGGATAGCTGGGAAGTCAAAAGGAGGGGAAAGGATGATGTGAAGGGAATGACCCAATATTAAAGACATTGTGGAAACAACTTGGGAGAGGTGTCAAATTTATATTTATGTCAACAATTTTAATTGGATCTGCATTCCTATACCTATATACCTTAAATAGAAGCATATATAAAAAATATATTCATTCTTGATATTTTATGGAAAATAACACAGTGTTAAATTTCTTTTTTAATTACAGATATCGTATTTATAGGTGATTTAATTCACCTTTAGTTTCTATTTTTCCTTTATAGTTATTTTTACAGAACCCAAAATAGTTAATAAAAATGTTGCCTTTTCTTTAGTTTTATCCTTATTGTAAATTCCTCTTTAATATAAAACACTATCTTAGGAAACTATCGGCAACATAGAATACAAACTGCCATAATTTATAGATGAAGCCTTATGTTTTTTTCATTACCTAACAGTTCATTCAGGGAGAATATTGACATATCAGCCTCAAAATAAAAAATTAAAAATAGAAAATGAATAGGAATGCCAGACTTCACCAATTGATTTCAAAATTCACTAAATTTAAGAAAAGATACTGTCAAATAATTTATACAGAATAACATAAAAATAAGTTATCATATACTAATAAGATATCATAGGTCCCTATAGAAGAGTAGAATTAAAAAATATTGATGGAAATTACTCTTCCCCCCTCCAAAAAAAATTAGGTAATTAAACTGTAGCAAAACAAATGTCATTAAAATACCTAATTTGAATAAGGGTTAAAGATTTGACTATATAGATTAAAGGTTGACTATATAGTTTTGTGAATGACATATAGAAAATGCAATGAAGTTTTACAAGAATAAGATAATGTCAAAAATTAATACTTTTGGAGTACATAACAATGACAATATTTTTGTAGTTATATTTGTATTTATATAAATTTTATATTTTAAGTATAGGATTTTATTTAGATATTTTAGAGAACACAAGAGAGAATCAAATATTGGAAATAAATATGACTTTGGCATTAAAATTATCTTTGTCTTTATTTAGAACAAAGTTCTTTTAATATTTTACATTCATTCTTTATCTTTGAAACAATTTTTGGTATATTCAAGAAAATAAACTCTCATAATTTTGTGTGGTACTATTATTAAGTGATTTATGCCAAATATAATCTATATTCTCTTTTTTGTAAACCATTATTTAAATGATGTGTTAATCATGTTTTTATGTGATTTTGTATGATTTGTATAGCTAGTTTTTCATACCATCTAGCAGACAATTTGTATGGGGAAAGTATTTGATGACTATTTATTCATTTAATTTGAAAAAATAAGCCCATTAATCATTTATGGGAAGTACACCAAATGGTTCCAGAGAATAATACCATTTTAAATCTATAAGTTATCACTATTCTTCATAGCAAGTAAGGAAAGTAGTGAATCACAAACATTAACTGCTCAATATCAAGGAACAAAAGTCATTTTAATTTGCCCTATGCAATGCTGTTTACAAATTTGTTTGGCTGCTTTGATTAGTGTTAAGTGCTTAACTAGACCTAGAATACAGGGGGTGGCAATAAAAAAAATTACATTTGAAAATAACTCGGTTATACAGCTTTGGATTTCTGTGAATAATGGACATATAAATTATTGTCTGTAGTACCTAGTTGTCATCAACATTGTCCTGTAAATGGTGCTATTTTCTATTGGTACTCTCATTATGCCAACACCTATAGTTTAAAGAATTTTTTGAAATAAAATTGTGAAGACTCTTATTTCCTTTATTAATCTCCTATTTTCTATAGAAAATAGGAATTCCTATATTATATAGGAGAAACTAAGATTCAAGGAGATTAAGTAGCTTGTTCAATGCCATGGAGTTAGTAATAATTATAGAAAAATAAGAAACAGAAAGCAAGAAAAAAATTAACTGACTTATAGCTGGAAAGAGATGCAGTAGTCTTCAGGATCAGTTTGATATAGTGAAAAAATATTGTCACTACAAACTCAAAGTTAGCCCTCTACTATACCTCCTTAATCTTAAAGGTAGTTTCCCTTTTGGTCAAATTATTATTGTCAAATCTCTCCAGGACTACTCACTTAACTGTGAGAGAGAGCAAGGGAGTCATTCACCCAACCATATAACAAAAATGGTCACTTTCACTCTGAGTCCACTTGGGTCACATTTAAATTTTAATTATCTTGGGAGGGAATAAAAATTTTCAGATAATTTGTCAAATAAAAGTTTATCTCTGAGCTTTAAATGTTGTCAACCCATGCAAAGTCCATGGCTACTAATGGGAGAGGGATGTTTCTCAAAGTAAAATCTGAATGCTATTAGAGAAATGGATGATCAGTGGATAATTTGTTTGCTCACTATAGCTCATAGATATGATATATATAGCCAGTAGATTCCAACTTAAACCTATTTATCAAATATTTGTCAATACGTATATCCACTGTGTGAACTATACTAAAATATGTAATGTGTGTATACCCTCCAGAGTAAAAATTTAAGAACTTCTTAAAGAAATTAAACAAGTCCACATAACCAGCCACGTGCTTACTGTTACTTTCATAAATATACAATTGAAGTTAGATAATAAATATTCATATTTCATCAATATTCATGCAATATTCATATTTCATAAACTTCTGAGGATTATTTTTTCATTGCGTACTATATTAAATCTGTGTAGAAATAAGAAGTTGCAATGTACATTTATGGAAAAGAAAGAGATGACTAGAAACCCTGAATTTCATAACTAGTCCTGACTATCCAAAGGATGAGTAATATTGTTTTTCTACTTTTAAATATAAATATAAAGTATCATTACAACTTTAATAGAGCAAATACAAGCTTTCTTCATAATTTCTATCTAGGAACAGCAATGAAAGTGATGAACTGTCAGAATAGGGATAATAGGGTCTGTTAAAAGAAGGGTAATAATGTATCAATGATTTTGGATGCCTTGTAAACATTCTGTTACATATTTCATTAGTTCTTCTGGCTTCCATTACTCTATCTAAGGGAGGTTTTCAAACTCATGAAACAAGCAGGATCTACATAAAAGAAAGTTTTTGAGGATGAATTTATAATATATTTAATTTGGCACAGTGTTCAAAGGAAGACATGCATGGAAAAGGGTTGATATGAAATTCAATCACTGAATGGGTCTTAATTTAAAATTAGAGCAAATAATTTCTAAGTTATTTAAATAGAAATACCACATAAGCGATTTACTTAAGAGGAAAATTAAATGAAAGTAACATGGATTTTATTTTAATGTATCTTCCACATATTATTAAATATCTGGATAAAATACCATGAGATCATTTTATTTTTTATCAATCACTTTTGTCATAAAAATAATTTTAACAATTTATTTCTATTTTACTATCACATTATACAGAGCTGTCTGCTATGCTACACAAACTTCAAGGTGGCTATTCATATAAAATACAATATCAACAATATTTCTTGGAGTTTTGCAAAGTGGCAAGGTATACAAAATCCTATGTATAAGATATGAATATGTCAAATACTATGATATTTTGGAAGATTATTTAATCCATTTATTTTGCATTGACTCTACCTTCCAAATCTCAATATCAACCTCTAAGCTTTCAGTTTTACTTCTAAAATTAGAAATTTACAGAGATTCATACCATATATTAATATTATGAGATTTCCTTTTAACATGAAAAAATTTAAAATGCCAGTGTTGAAAATATGTCACTTGCTTTGGGTGATACAAAGAATTAACTTTAACTTTCAAGGCTTATACAATTCAAGATAAAACAAAAATTAAAAATTAAAAAAATAGAAAAGACATTTCAAGGCAATATATGACTAATTCCTTAGCAAATAAAGCAGTCCTTTGTTTTGCATATTCTGTCTATAGACAACTTTTGATTCAATAGTTCGTACACATCCAGGAATAATATATAAAATATCAACAGTATGGCTTTGTTTCTTGCCATTTAGAAGGGCTTATAATCACAATGCTGGAAGGAGATACCAAAGGAGGTCCCTGCTCACAGAAATTACGTCTAAATTGTTAGATCGTGAAGCGATCTATGTTGTGCAACTTATATCTAGTTGATTTTTCAATCTAGTTTTGCTTCTTCAAGAATTTTAGAAGCTTTACTTGTAAGCAAGATCCTGTATTATCTACATATAATCTCCATCAATTCTTAGCTTCTTCAGTGAAGCCTTACTGAGCTAAACTATAATGGATATTGTTAAATTTTGACAAGATAAAATAAATCATTGCATCGAGTTCATTGGCATGATTAATATTTATGGGCCTTGAAACAGACATGATACATTTAACTGAAAAAATTAAGGTGTTTTTAAGATATCTACTACTTAAATAGTATGTAATGAGGTCTGAAGTTTATTTTCACAATGATTACAAACCAATAAGAAATTTTTTTTAAATAGTCGTGATTGTGAGCTAACATAGTAGAGTTCCTCTCACTCCACCTTCTTCTTTCTTCATGATGCTATTTATATAGAAATGTAATTAGAATAGGAATAAGCATAATTACAGTGTTAGTTTGAATTATAAATCTATTCTGATGTACCGTTTTTCAAAGTCAGAATATATCCCTAAGTCAAAAACAGGCTTGAAAAAAATCCCTAGAGGAAATAATCAGCTTGACCCCTATTTAAATAATTCAAATATTTTTTTTTGTTTTGATTGATTTGTAATGATTTATGTAATGCTATTATTATTATATCTATTTTATAGTAATGAATAGTGGGGCTTTAGGAGGTAAAAACTTTGCTCACATTCACACTGCCAAGTAAAATTTGAACTTCAGATTCTCTAACACCAAAGTTCTTTTTCTTTTCATAGTGTTTTTTATCTCATGCTCTGTTAAATTCATCTTATTATGTATGTTACCAAACTTCTAAATTATAAAAATGCATAATTATACAAGCAAAATGTTATGTATCAGAAAATAAATACTACTGTGATATTACTATCAGAACATCATTGTAGATGTCTTTTCATTTTTGTTTCACTGATACTTTATATGTGTTATATATAAAATGTTTTCTGAAATACATTTTATATATAAATGACTCTCAACCATCATCTTCATATATGTACATATGTATTTAAACATATATATGTTTATTTAAATATCTTAAATAAAAATTTGCTCAACCAATATATGAAGAGTTTTTATAATGCTATTTATTTAACATTATGTTAGTTTTCCCTGGAATTAAATATTATTTTAAATAATGTTTTTGTTTTTTTAAATGAGCAGTCTCTTTTCTTTCTTTTCTCCATTTGTTTGACATTCTGCTTACTCTCTGTCCTTTGCTCCAACTCCTGCCTCAGTCCTACCAAGTAACTTAACCACTTTTATGCATTTGTCCGTATGTTTCACCATCATACTTTAGATACGCATACTGATACACAAACACACGTAGTTTTTAGGATTTTTATTTATTTTTTGGTTTATACACTAAGATCATGTAATATATACTCTATCTTGCTTTTTTCATACAACTCCACGTTGATAATATTTCTCAATTGGTGTATCTCTAATCTATAATTTAAAAGATTTTCAAAGTATTTTGCGATATGATGTAATCTATTTTATTTATTTTTCTCTAGTAATAGTTATTCTCTTTTCATTAATTTTCTTCTTTTTATTATTTTTCCTTTCCTCCTTTCTTTCTTCTTTTCTACCTTCCTTTCTTCATCTCTATTTCTTCAATGAACATGATAAAGTTCTTATATTTTAGATATTTAATTTTTCCCTATAGAAATTATATGAAATAAATTGTCAGGTGAGGTTAGGAAAACATTTTTAATGGCTAAATTTTGTTATATATATATTTATATACCCCAACTTATTTAATCATTCTCCTATTGCAAATTTAGACTTATTTTTATATTTTGCAAAGCTGCAACAAATAGTCTTATACATAATTCATCATATTTTTGTATATAAATATATACTTTATTAGTTCTTTAGGATACATACTGTGCTTTGAAATAATTATGTGAAGAGTGTGAATTCTTTCAAAGTTCTTGCTCCTTGAGGATAATTATTTTGTATAACCATGACCAAATATGGTCTATTGTACCAAATGAATTTCAGTACTTATTTATTCAACAAACATTTAGTAGACAAATATGTGTCCTACATTCAACTATTTGCTTTTCTATCATTTCAAACTAAATAATAAAAATTGGTATTTTTACATTTAATTTTTTATGTTTAATTTAATATTTATCACTGATGACTTTTTTCAAATTTATTGCTTTTGCTCTTCTGTGAATACCTTACTTATATTGTGTTCTGTTGCCATTTATTAATCTATGCATTTAACAGATATTTATTATGCAGCTACTATATAGGTAGGCATTCTACTAAGCATGGGATACAGGGTCAATAAGACAAATCAAGGTTGTGGTTTCATAGAGCTTACATCCCATGCAGATTGCAAAAATAAACAAGTAGACAAGTAAATATTTAAAATGAGAGTCAGTTTTGGACATTTAATTTTGAGATAACTATTAGACATCCAAGTGGAAATTTCAATGACATAATTTACAGATTTATAACTCAATGGAGAAATCAAGACTAAAGATGTTGATTTTTCTTTTGGAATATTAGTGTTAGTAAATTGTAAGTACTTTGCTTATTTGGGGAATGTGGAATTTCAAAAACTTATTTAATGCCACCAACTCTATTACAAATATCATCTATGTCTCTTAATAGAATACTCTCTTAAGCTACTGATAGTGGCTTAAGTATGAGATGTGTCTAAAGCTGCTGACTCTAGTGAGAGTTCTCCCAGTGGAGAAAGCTGAAGCAAAACTTGTATTCTCTGCTTGTGAGTAGGAGGGGAACAAATATAGAGTTTTAGAAAACCAAATTTTTACAATGTTACCCATGATAGAGATCATTGGAAAAGTTTCATCAGCCTTCATGAGTGTTTTTTTGGTATACTTGCTACTCTCCTTGACCTCAATTCATGATCATAAATTTTTCATACCTTTGAGGGAAAGAGGGCTATACTTTGAAACTGGACATGGCTGGTAACAATAGGCTTCTTCCAGTTGTTTGATAAATGAGTGAAAAAATTTACTGTTTAGCCTTTCCTCCCTTATAGAATTATTTTCAATAAAGTATCCTAGCATTTAAATTTGAACCTCAAGGATTTACAGAGCCATAAGTGGATACCTCATGGGAACCAACAGAAGAAGGGAAGAAAAAGCAATCCCAAGAACAGACAAAATGAAATACAGAGAAAATTGAGAGAAATATAAAGTATTAAAAGGGGATTCAATCGCAATATATAAAAAGAATTGTTTCAAAAATACTTCTATTGAAGAAATCAGTAGATGAATTGAATAATGGTATTGCCATTACTGAGACTTGAGTTTGTGGACTGACAATCAAATAAGTGAAACATTTTTATACACAATAAAATTAAAGATGTTGCACTTAGGAGAAAAAGTTAATGTCCTAGAGGACAAATGCAGAAGATGCGAATAAAACATTTTTCATAAGGAGCAAGTACATAAGAAATAATTAAAGAAGTTAAAAATGATATTTCTATGAACTAAAGACTTGAATTTGCAGAATAAAAATTGTCCCCAAATTTTAGATGAAAAAGAAACACATGTAGATACATAACATAATGATTCCTAAACCTCTGTATGAAAAAAATATTTTGCAAATTTTTTTCAAATTTTTCCTTAAAAAAATGCAAAGAATGAAACTGACATTATTTTCATCGATGACACCAAAAGTTAAAGACATTGGCATAACAAGTACAGACAACTACTCAGAGAAAAAAGACCAAGAATTCGAGACTCAGCCATGGGAACATTTTTCTGTTATGAAAATAAGTGGGGGTGGGGTGAGGGAGAAATGCATGTATTGATTCATAGTATGTATGCCATTTAGGGCAAATTGCATGAGTCTTAGAGAATGTTAAAATGAGTTCCTTACACCAAAAATAAACAGATCTCTTACATTTGAGAAGATAAAGAGGATAGGTAGCAGTGGTTAGCAGTATAAAGAACTTAATCTAAATAAATGACTAGGGGGGTTGTTTAATTTGAGTGCTAAATTAGGATATTTGAAATAAATGTTCTACTGTTCCTTACAAAAGTCAAATTTATGATTAAATCAAAATGAAAAGTTTTAAATCTTTTGAGTATTAAATATTTAAAAATAGAGATGTTTACATAATTGTTAACAAAACTGTTAGAGATATTACAACTTGTCTAATATTTAGTAAGAACACATTTTATTAGTTATGACCTGTTTTTATTATCCAAGAATCCAACCAAGCAGATTGCACATATTGGCCCTAGACCAGTCTGTAGCCAAATATTTATTTTTCTTAACATAAAAGATATCTAAATGTATGTAAAATGTTTACTACTTTACTGTATGAAACAAATCCCATGTTCATAAATGGATAATATAAAAACAAAATTATGCCTGCCTCATTTTTATAGCATTATCACTACAGATAAGCATTAGATAAAAATAACTTTAAAAGTATTATTTTTTTTAAAATTTGGATAACTAACTTAGAAGGAGGTTGTGAGAATTATGGAATTATATTAAATAACAATATGATTTCCTTTCTAATGAAGTATTATCAGTTTTGACATTCATTACTTAAGATGAGTATACAGAATTTTTTAGGGTTCTTAGTATTTATTAACATAATTAAAATTTAGACATAACCCTAAATAAGCCACAAATTTACTTAAAATTTCTTCAAAACAAATATTCTACTCTGCTGTATATGTACATATATATATATATAAATTACAGTAGAGTAAGGCTCTGTTGATTTTGAGACCAGACACGCTAAAAAAAAATACAAACAAACAAACAAACAAACAAAAAAACCCTTAACAGGTATCCAGGTACGATGGCAGTAAACAGAGACAGAAGCAAAGAGAATAAAAGTAAAAGGATATTAAAAGAAGCTGTCATAGGAGAAAGACACAAGAAAGAACGTGACTTCAAAAATACTTCTAAAACAATGAAATAAGGGATAACGCAATTGCCAGTGTACAAATCATCTATTGGAATAGATGGATGGAGAAATTGAATGTGGATGTGCTGAAAGTGTTCTGATAATGGAGAGGAAAAGCAGCAAGTATTAGTGACCTAATCTTTAGGAGAAAGAAATTCAGAAGCAAGAGATTAAATCAGTGTGAAGATATGGTAATGGAAATTCTCAAATATAACAGTAGGAATACGAAATGAGAGTTGATGAAACAAAAATATCCACTTGATACTTAGCAAAGTTTTATGCCACGTATGCTCCTTGTGCTATAGCTGAACCTCCTATTAAGTTAAGTGAAACTAGCAGAAAGTATAAAAAGTACAAGAACAAGAAGCCAGACAATATTAATAAAAAATCATCAGTATGGGTGTCTTATTGTTTTTATGTTTCATCTGTGGCTTTTTCATTCTGCCAGCATAAAAATATAAACAGGTGGATATACAGGTGAAGAGAAAGAGGGGGGAGAAAAAAAATAAAAGTAAAAAGCAACTTCAAACAACCACTTACTATAGACTCAGGTGTTTTGTTTTGTTTTATTTTGGTTTAATATATTTTCCTCTTCTTGACTTATTAAAATTGAAAAATATTCATTTTATTTGTTTAAAATAAACTACTCCAATAACCAATTACTTAACTGTTAAGTAAAGATGAACTATTAAGAAAAAATTTGGAAAAGAGAATGGATTTAGTAAATATTAGAGAATTGATAAAAATAATTTACAAACTGGTGAATAAAGGTGTTTATAATTAAATTAATTATCTTTTGGTTCATGACACAGTATTTAATGCCTGAGTGTTTGCATATTTATATTTGTGTGTGTATGAGTTTAAATTAGCAAGAACATTCTTTCTAATATGATTCTGTCACTTAACCCTGCTTTCTGTCTAATGGGAGCCACTTTACTATCCATAATTGTGTGCCATTTTTATGACATATATTTTATGTATTTTATATATAATATACATGTATATGTATAGTTTTTGGTTATTATGAAAGTGCTACTGTATACATTCTTAATTATCTTTTCTAGTATAAATGTGTAAGGGTTTCATACAGATGTATAAAAAACTATTTGTATATTTGCATATCTCAAATTAATATTTGCCTCTATCTCCTTCTTTCAAATAGAGAAAGCCTTTAGCTTTTTGGAGTAGGGTGATAAAGGAAGTTTTATCACATCAAGACTTTGGTGTTACAGTTTCTCTATAAACACAAATTTAAAATAAAGTAGTCACATCAAGTTCTTCCTAATGCTGTCTTCCTCTCAGTTTGTTTTTCTTATAGTCTTCTCTCTTCATGCTGCTCACTATATTGTGGTCATAATGCTTTTTGATTTTGTATAGAAAGTGTAAAGCTCAACTCAATATATAATTTTGGAAGTGAACAAAACCACAGACTCCTAGATCATATGGACTAGCACTTGAGTAAGATACTGAACTGTCCTTCCAGAAAAAGCAGGGGCAACCATTGTACTTGCTATTACCTAAACATCCCTAGATATCTTTGATCTCTTATTTAGCTGGTGATGAAGGCTTTGGTACTAGCAGCAACTACAGAATTCACTGCTTTATTCCTAGAGAATTTGTGAATTAATTATCTTAGCAGGTATGAAAAAAATTGCTAATGCATTTTAAATGTATCTGTATGCCAATTTAGTCTTACAGGAGTGCTGAAGCTATGGGTGCTTTGAAAAATTGTTACAGAAAATAGGTTTGAAAAATTGAGTCAGGTAGAAAAACATAACAACTTCAAGGTCAGCATGTGACTGAACAATGTTACTTATAAAACACATAGATTGTTTTTTATAAAATAGGATATGTATATATTTACACATACATGCATATATCATTAGATATACATACAGACACACACTATATATATTCTACAATATCTTCTGGTATAATATGTAATTGCTATATACTAAAACTTTATCCAAGAAGGAAATATTCTAGTTGTTTCAGCATTGAAGACTAATGCTTGTATAAATAGAGATGATAATCAATAGTGCCATATATGTCTTAGTCTGAACAGTGAGGAAGCAATGGCTACTGTCACCTTCTCATGTGGCATATTACATCTTATGTCTAATAAAGGAACGGGGCAATTGATTACCAAGGATTCTTTGATATGAGAGCATGAGCTCTTATTTGCTACAGTAAAACTATATGAAAAGCTACAAGTGTAAGCCTATCCTTCTTTGGTTACATGTCTTTAAAAAAAAATCAGAAAGAGCATTGCAAATCATTACAAAATTAAGTAATTGTGGAAGTATTTTATAAATGGAGATATGTAATCTTGTTATAGAAATAAAAGATTCTAGTTCTATCTAGATTATTTATTGCTTTATTCAAACTAGGTTTCAAAGACAATACCTTAAAACTCAGACAACCAGGACAGCATTGTTTAATTTATAAAGTGTCTGTAACATCTAAACTATAATACATCAGGTATGTTTGCAACTAAACCATATGACTCAAACTGCCTGAACACAAATGCATTCATTATTGTGGAAACTTCAACTATCCAAGAAGCTTTTTAGGAATGTGGAAGTCAGTATTGAGGTCAGAAGGTGCACGTGCTAGAAAAATATCTCAGACACCATTTCAGAGCCTACTCTAATTTTGTGCAAAGTTCTTGCAAGTTTGATAAGACAGTGTCCCAGCCCACAGAAGTTTACAAATAGTAATTAAGTAAAATGGATCAGGAAGAACTTGGTAGCCGCTAGTGGCAGAACGATCAAAGACATGTCCTTGACTGGAGCAGGGGAGATCTAGGATGATTAACGAGACAGTCTTGCTCTTTAGAAGCTCATCATCTAGAGAAGGGTAACTTAACTGTGAACAAAAAGAAATAATTACAAAAATAAAACCACACAAAAAAGGTCTTTCTATTGAAAGGCAAAAAATTAATATTTTTAACATATTTCAAAGAGTTTACTCGCCATTCAGGCCTTTGCGCTTTTGCTGTTCATTATAATGATTGTTTTAATGATACCGTATCTAGATAAGACAAAACTTACTTGTATTCATCCAGTATATTTAAGTAGATAAGGGTCATATTATACTCAGGAAATCTATAAAGTTGTTTTTTTAAAATAAACTCTTAAAAATTAAGCTTAAATCAGATAGAAAATTATCCCATATAGAAGCTTATTCTCTGAACATATTGATTAGGAGTCTTCATGGAAATGTAAAATTATTTTGGCACCTCTAAAGTTATGGACAAATGTCATAGATGTTTTTATAAATCTATATTGTACTTCTAGTGATTTCTGTAATAATATCTTGCAAGACAAATGGAGAAGACTGTGTTATGCTTTGTAGTTATGAGAAATAGTCCTTAAGACTTAACAAGTAGATTTAATTAGCTCATATATAGGGTAGCCATTTCTATATCATTGATATCACCAAAAATAGTTAAAATTTACCTGTTTGGTTACTGCAGGTTATAAGTTACTCTCAGCTCTCTTAATTGTTATGGTAGCAAAGAAAAGCAGATAACACACATAAAAAAATGTGTTTTTATTATTCAATTTACACTTTTAGACTTAAACTTCTTAACTTTCAAGATAGTTCAGAAATTAAGAAAGAGCACATGGGCACAACTGTGCAAGAGTTGTGTTTTAAAGTACAGTTTTATGAAAAGTTTAAAATATGAGCACAGAAATTAGGAAGCACATTTAAGCAAATATATCCTCCATTTGCTAATAAGGTGCTTTTCACATAGAAATTACTTTACATTAATTAAATTAAGGCCACATCTATGTAGAACCATATGTGTCCACAGGTCACTGAGCAAATCTGAAACTACAAATCATGAAAAAAATTCTAAATATGTATGTTTCTTTATGTTTTCTAAAATACCTACACACATTGTTTCATTTTGTCTTCACAACCATAGAGCAAAGGTATTATTATAAGCATATTGTATCAAAAAAGGGAAAGAGAATGAATACTTTTCAGATGGGGAATACTAATAAATATTACCTTTTATGTAGTTCTTATTATATTTTTCATACACTAATAGTTATTTAAGAGATATAATTTTTAATAAATGAGTTTTGTTCAAGGTCATAAAATTAGTAAATGATGAAGCTAGGATTTAAAATCAGGACCATCTGGTGCTTCAACTATCTTAAGTTTTTTATTCATATCATCGTATTTAATCATAGTTTATTATCTCTGTTTTACAAATGAGTCAATTGATATTCAAAATATATTGATGAATTGACCTTTGACTTAAATCCATATTTCTGATTTTTAAATGCTAGACTCTATCTATATATTGTTGGCTTTCTACTGCGAGGCTAATTAAAATGTATTTGTGATAATTTTACTTTCTTTTCATGTCACAACAATACTTTTTTTCTATAATGTGTCATTAAAAATATATGCAAACTGTATGACCTTTATGAAATAACTATTCATTATATCAATTTTTAACTGGAACATATCTCTACTTATTTAGGAAGAGTGGACGTAGGTTGATTTTTAATATAAGTACAGAAATATTGTAACAGTGATTTTTATATAAATTCAGATTTGTCATTTATAACCTACAGATGTCTACAGGCACATATTAATGAAATAATTTCTTGGCCATACAATTTATATGCAATTGTTATTACATGACAATGAATGCCCTTTATTCTGCATATATTCATTATTGTAAGAATAAAGAAAACAACATTAGGAATTATGCTCTCCATGTGAATAAGCATGTAATTTCTTCTACAAACTGGAACTAGTTCTAAAGTCAGCTGTGCTACTATATTTAGATATTTTGGTGAAGGTCAGGACCTGAGTGAATTGAAAGGGAGTTACAAACGGCATGGTAACCAACCTTTCTTCTAAAAGGCCAGTGGCTTGTTTTTGTTTTTGTTTTTTATTACAATGAATGTGCTTTACATACATCAGGTCCATGCATAATGTGTGTAAATAATTATGGGATTTCTGGTATGGCTAGTTTTTCCTCTTCCACAATGTGGAAAAAAAATTGTAAATGAAAACAATTGTTTAAGATTTTCTTGTCGCTTTGGGGAAAAAAACAAATTCTCTTATTTTTTAATATGCTGGTTCCAAACACATTATTTTTATGAATTATACTTTCTAAAAGAGCAGATGTTACATGTTCTAGGGCTAAATGGACACAATAGTAATATCCGTCCAAGATCTACTGATGTTGCCCTGTACTTATACCTGTACAGTAGTACCCCCTTATCCGAAGATTTTTTCTCCTGTGGTTTCAGTTACCCCTGGTCAACCAAAGTCTGAAAATACTAAATGGAAAATTCAAAAAATAAACAATTCATAAGTTTTAAATTGCATGCTGTGCTAGTAGTATGATGAAACCTTGCACCTTCCTACTCCATTCCGGTTGGGATGTGAATCATCCCTGAGTCCAGTGTCTCCACACCACATAAACTCTCCACCCATTAGTTACTTAGTAGCCATCTGGATTATCAGATCAATTGTTGCTATATCACAGTGCTTGTGTTCAAGAAACCCTTAAGCAAGAGTAGTAATGCTGGCAATTTGGACGTGCCAGAGAAGCCGTAAGGTGCTTCCTTTAAGTGAAAAGTTATCTATAGATAGAAAAATAAATAGTATATGTAGAATTTGGTACTATTTGAGGTGTTAGGCATTCACTGGAGGTCTTGGAACATATCCTCTGTGGATAAGAGAGACGACTGTAGTTTTCTACCTACGTATATTCTGCACTGTATTACATGGCTTAAAATACCAATGAAGCCTAAAAAGGAACGAAATTTTAAGATGTTTTCAAATTTTCTCCATTTTGAAGATATCAAACTCTTTGTATGTGTTTTGTTGCCAAAAATAAATGAAATGAGAGCAAAAGTGCTTTTCCTAGTGCCTTAAATAATCACAGACCTAATTGTATAATAACTTATCCAAGAAAATAAAGGTTTACCCTTAAGTCCTTCTACAAGAAGTACAAAGCAAGCAGAATAATTCAAAGAAATTGCAAAGGTAAAATTTAAACATATATGATTGAGAAAAGAGTGATATAGAATAATAATCTGTATTATAAGAGGAGAATTCTAGAAACAGATTAAAACAGAGATAAAAAGGCAAAAATAATTCTACACTGATGATAGCCACAATATGGTTCATTTGTATTGAAAATATGCTCTGAATGAAAGCCCAGGCAGTGGAAATTAGAAACTGAGTATGAGGACTAAGAGAATTTATGATGTGAAATCACAAGAATTTGGTGACTCGATGAATGAGAAAGGTAAAGAGTAGCAGATGATATCAAAATTTATAGTTAAATTTTGACATCCTCAACAATTTTAGCTATAGTATAATTAGAAGTACAAAAGAAAGTAGAAGTATATATTCTAAAAAAGAAAATTGTACAACTCAATCTTTAGATATTAAAGAATATTTTTTGCAAGCCTACTAAAATCTTATGACTGCAACCAACATAGAACTAGTTATATAACAATACTAAAGTTCCTTCTTATCCATTTTTTTTTTCTTTTTAGAAGTGATCATTGATGCTGTGCTAAAACTGACTCCAGCTCTTCATGTGACTGACTGATTGATTGATTGATTGATTGATTTTGGTATTACTTGTCTTTTATAAGTTTATATATTCATCACCATAACATCAGTTTTTCAAGTGTTTTTATAACCTAGAATTTCATAGGTCAGATGAATTAAGAAATTCAAATAATCCCCCTAATGTAGGTTTTTGTACCAAAGTATTCACAGATCAATTGTTTGGCATTCAGAACATATTTTCCCACTTAAAAACTATATCGTAAATGCTAGTTACATCCCCATGCCAATAATCTTGCAGAAATGCTAAGCACATTAAGTAAAATATAAGAAAACATTGTGACATTGCTTTTTAAATACAATAAAATGTATATAAGCAAAGAGTATATTAAAAGAATTAAGAAAATACTTCTCTGACATTTTCTCTTTTTTAACAGCTCTATACAGGTATAATTGATTATCAAAATCTGCCCATAATTAATATATACAATTTTATGCATCTGAGCATATGCATACACTAATTCAGCCATCACCACAATGTAATAAACATATTTATCAACTCCAAAAGTTTCCTTTTGTGTGTATGTGTTTGTGTATGTGTTGTAGTAAAAACAGTTAATATGAAATCTACCCTTTTAACAAAGTTTTGAGTGCACAATAAATTATTTTTGGCCATAGGCCCTGTGCTCTAGAGCAGATCTCTAGAACTAATTCATCTCACATAACTGAAAGTTTATACCAACTGAATTTTGTGTTGAAGGAGTGGGTGGGAGTGAAGAATGTTGCCAAACTTCCCTGAATAGGGCTGAATAAAGGAAAAAGATATAAATTTTTCAGAAGAAAAGAAAAAGAATAAAATTGGTAATAATACAATTAAACTAAATAGAAGTGTACAGATGGTTGATTTTAAATGTAGTGAAGCAAGCGAGGGGAGGGGAGAGAGAGAGACGGAGTTGCTACTAAAATTATAATGGATTACTTCAAGAGGTTGAATGGTCTGACTGTCCTACCAAACTCCTCAAACTATAAAAGAAAGACTATAGTGTCATTTAATTTATGCTAGCCTTAGAGGCTTAACAATTCTTATTATATGCAAGATAAATCCACAATCCCTTTGTAATTAGTTCCAGTTTAAATAATTTGAGGTAAAGGAGAGGACTATGACTGCATGACGGAAGTTGCCAACATCTCTCAGCAGTACCCCCAGCAGAGGACTCACAGAGTTTGTATAGGTAACATAAATTTATGAGTATGAACATACATGCATCCTAGAGATCCTTAATTAAAACCAAGTGGCTAGAGGGCTTGTTAAATCCTGATACGTGATCAATGGTTATACCTAAACTTGCTAGAAAGCAAAATTCGATAAAACAACCATAGAAAGTTTGCAAGTATGTCTTAAAGCAGGAATTTATAATAAAAGCTTTGTATGATTATTGCTTCACCCCAGCCAAATGTATTATTGAAATGAACATTGAGTCGGGATGGAGATTCTTCCCACACTTAAATCATTGGGGGGAGGGGAATACTGTGCAAATTTACTCGTTTGTTTTAATCATGCGTGCTTGATGGGAATATCTACAATTACCTAAGGCCACTCAAATCCTTGATTTGTAACAACAACATGGGCTACCCAGAAGCACCAGAAAATCTTGGTTTTAATTAAGGATCTCTAGGATGCATGTATGTTCATACTCATAAATTTATTTTTATAGTTTAATATGACCTATAAAAAAACCTGACAGATTCTAGAGGCAAAGTGTACATTGGTAAGTCTTAATAAAGTAATGCCTGCATCCTCTCAATACAGTTGACCATGCCTAATATGGTATTAACTATTCAAACTGTGAATCACACTAAAGGAACGTTACTTTTCTCTAATCAATTTGCTTAATGTCATCTTTTCCATTTCTATCTTTGGCTAATTGGGTCAATGTGCATTCATGTAGGATGGACTTCAATACAACTGTATTAGTCTCCCACAAGGATATGTAAATTTTCTGCTTATTATCAAAACTTGATGAGAATAGATCTAGATTTGATGGAGTTGGAAAGTACTATTATTCTTGATGATATAATGTAGATATTTCACTCTAAAAACAGTTAAAATTAAAGTTCAATGTTTGATAGTCTTATGACCATGTAAGATGTCAGAATAACTCAAATTAAGGACCGGGTCTGGGAAAATGGATAAATTCTTATTCACAACTTTAAAAAAAAGCCATAAGGGATAAAGAGATGTCCCTCAGGCCCCCCAAAATAAGTTATTGTCATTGCCAGTTCAAAAAGAGAAATGAGAAGTTCAAAGATTAATTCAATTGTTTAGTCTTTGGAGAAATCACAGACCACATCTGGTGATTTTTAGTAACCTTATTTACAAATTTACCAGAGAATAAAAACTAAATTTGTGTGCAGTTCAGAGGAACAGAAATTTCAAGTCCCAAATAGCTGGGTGCTTCTGATTTGCCATGTTCAAGTGATATTGGAAGTGTTTCTATTCTATATTCATGTTGACTCGAGCTCTTAGAAAAGGCCTTAGACAGCCAACCAACTTTTGAGATTCTGGACAAGAAAGATACTTAATACAGCTTCAAGATAACACAGTTTTTGAAAGACAATTTTTGGTTTATTATTGGGCATAAGTTGCAACTGAGTCTATTACGAAAGAAAAAAAATATTTTGAGACCTGCAATGTCCAAACTTCTTGGTTTATGTCAGATCATCATTCCAACAGGGAAGGAGAGATGCAGAAGAGTTTCCTTATTTAATAAAATGACATATTTAGTGATATATGACAGGGAACCATTGAAATTGTCCATTGCACACATGAAAAAGTGGTTGTTGTGCCATAGAGCTCTACAATAGATCTCCTTGGGGAGTTTCCTGACCTCATAGCTAATTGGGCTCCTCCCTATAATCGGTTATCAGATGATGTCAAATATGCAAGGTTTAAGGATAGTAGCTTGAGAGTGAATGCATTACAATGTATTCATTGTTGTAATTTGAAGATAAAAATAATCTGCTGAATGCGTAAAATTAAGATTTGTATTATTTGTGCATCAAATAAACAAGATAATAACAATATTAATATGGTATAGCTTTTTATCATTTCTTGAGTAGTAGCCAATGAACTGGCAAGAAGGTCTGACAATAGGGCTTTGATGGACTGGAAGATAAAAGGAACCCCAGATGGGATGTTATGTTATGTTATAAAAGTCTTTATGGACTTGGAGGGAAAAATCAAAATGTGAGCAGACTACGGTAAAGCTTACTCTAGGATATGGTCTTTATTCCTAAGATAGAATATTTATGTCTTAGCTGAATCTTGGGATCTCAAAAAGGGTTAATAGAAACTCTCCACACTGGCTAGTGTGGTCCTTTATATCCTCTAGGGCTCTTTGACCTCTACTGTCTTGATTCTGTTATCAGTACTGTTGTGTCCAGAATAACCAGACCCAACTTGAGTGCTCTTAACCAGGAGACAGTTTATTAGCCGGCGGCTGTCCTTGCAAAGGAGCAGCCCCGAAATGCCAAGATACAAGGTTTTTAAGCCTCAAATCCCATTCCTCATTCTGTCTTAAACACAAAGGTCCATCTTTCTCCTATTCACTACCTGTCAACCCACTGGTCAGGTGTGCAAGCGGGGAGTACAGAAGCAGAAAGCTTGTTGTTAGAATGTTATGTTCCTATGGGTGATTGCCTATGTTCCCATGGGCTATAGCCAGTGTTCCCATGGGCGATGGCCAAACAGTAATTTTCAGCTTATATACAATTGATTATTTTTCATGCCACGCAAGCAAGCAGGGTCACACAGGCTAAAATTGGCAGTTAGCGTATGAGCTCATTGTTACAAGTTTCATGATTAACAGAATGTGGTTAGGGGTTCCAGAAACTAGGCCTAAGTTATAGACTTCCTTTGTCCAGTTTCAGGTTTTAATTATTCTTTAACCCTTTCACATTTCAGAGGCCTATTACAAGTACCATATTAGCCATTTTTATAAGTATCAAATAGATTTCCCCTGTGTACATAGAACTCAGCTCTCAATCAAGTACTATTGCTTTCAAAAAGATAATTTCAATATATTTCATAGCTTTTCTAGTTCTTGAGTTTCAGAGCTGTCGCCAGGTCTACATCCTACGCTAGAGCAAATATCTCTTTAAGCTGTATTTAATTTTTCAAATGATTTTCTCTCCAATTCTGGTGTTAAGATTTTCTAAGGTGATATTCCTTCCCTTGATTTATTGTTCATTCTTTTCCCACATAGCTCATAAGTCTTTTCTTGCTACCTCTCCTAATTCTCAAGTTTTAACCATTGTTTTTTACTAACTATGCTTCCTCATAGTTAGTTTCCTATTTTTAACAAATTTACAGATATGTAAACCTAATTTATCTCTAGGTTTAAACCATAAAAGAGAGCACACCATATTTATAGTCTAGGGCTAATTTGACAATTACTGTTTCATCAAATAGAATTACCATATTAGCATTTTGTTCTAAACAAACCTCCAAAGGTGTAACATTCATTTAAATCTTTGAAAAACAAAGATATAATACTTATCTGAATTTTATAGAAAATTTATTTTTGACATACAAGTTATCTAGTTGCCTATATATTCATAATTGGTTTTATCTACATATTTATTAGTACTCTAAGGATTCTAATCTTTGTTTGAAATGGCAGAATGTTATTTTGAGAAAATACTATGTTTCTTCCTTGCAATTTTCTCTTTTATTTCTTCTTCATGATGGTGGGGAGCCTTATGCTCATTGTCACAAGAAAGAAATATTGGCAGAAATTTTTTTTAAAAAAGCTTGTAGATGTCTTTGTGTTTATTTTTAAAGATTAAACTCATAGGGAAAGGGAAACTTCAGGTACATTAAAACATGTTGAAAAAACAAAAAGGTAAAAATATTTTTTGCAGAAGAATAAACTCACGGGAACAGTGAACTGTTCTTTGGCAGAGTGTTGTGGAAGCAATTAACCACTATAAAGGATCTCTTCACAGAATGTCATAGCAGCCAATATTTCAAACCCACTGAGATCGCATGCACCAAAACGGTGTCGCTACCACAAGAGAGCTACCCAACCAGAAGTGGCCACTGGCTAGAGAAGCTGGTGATTTGGCAATACCCTGTGTGAACTGCAGAATGGACACCCCAAACTCTCTCATCCCCAACTGATGCCTTGGCAAGTCCTGAGAGTTTGAAACAGAATAAAACCACGGTTCCTTTTTGTCAAAAAATAAAGTTATAGAAAGTAATAGTTTTTCTAATAACTAATGTTTTATTTATTAAACAATGATGTGGACAAAAGTTTCTACCACTTAGATTTAGAAGCTGTTCTTGCAGAATTTTTCCCCTTTAGCAGAGAGTAACTAGGAGAGAAAGCATGCAAATTATCCCTTGCTTTACCAAAAAAGAGGTATATCCTCACTTGTTCTATACACATCTGACCATTTAAAAAGTTTCTTTTGATAATTTAATTAAAGTATTTGGCATTTTACTAATACTTTGGTCATGTAGTCATGCTTTTATCCTCAAGAGGGCACTTTAATATAAGCTAAATTGCCTCCCAGAGGTGTTTTCAATTGTCTGTGAGGAAAATGCTTATTTCACTGAGCACCTGTCTTTCAATATGTTTTTCATATATAGTATATGCACTCTTCCCAGTGTACCTCTAAAAACTAAATAGTTGTCATTGTGATTTTGTTCAAGATGAGTAAATCCCATTCTTCACTTGTTTTATCAGTTTCTTCATTGAGACAAGATTTGTCAGATCAATAAGAAACTGATGGGTATGGTATTTTTTTTTTTTTTTTTTCTGTGAATGGTAAGTAAAATTTGACATCTGAGACTTGGTTGACCCTACGGAATTATTATTAACAGAGTTTTCTAGTTTTCACATGTTTGTATTTAATATGTGTTTTTGGTAATAGCTCAATCAAGTTCCAAATTTCCTTATGAGAAAGCTTCTTTTTACTCTGAACAATGAAAGTGTTGGGAGAAGTTTGAGGATACTCTCAGAAAGAAAAAATATTTTTTCCTCTACCTATCTAGGTTCTTGGCTGAGACGCTCCACCTCCCCAATAATAAAAGATTAACAGGAGAAAATCAAGCATAAATTTAGCAACATGTTTACCTTTTGTATGTATGTGAGATAAGCAGGAAAACTGAGTCCCTGAAATGGCCCAAGACACCATCTTAAATACCATCTTTAGCTAAAGACAAAAAATGGTTAAGGTTGGGAGCCAGTTTTGAAAGGCTATCAGGAAAAGCACAGAAAACAAAGGTAAGTTGTTATGGAGTTTTAAATGAATTCCTTTTCCATTGGTAAGAGTTTCTAGAGATTTAGTCACCCTGGACAATGGAAATTTCCCTTACAAATGTAAATATCTTTCGCTAAAGGGTAACGTCTCAATTTTTAAAGCTTTTCCTATGTCCAATGTTTCTTAGAAATAATCAGTCTAAACAATCCTTAGCCTAAAGAGACATATTTCGGGGTAGCAAATTTTGTACCCTTTTAGTACTCAGTGCCAAGTCAGTGGTAAATATTGAGAAGTACAATAGCAAAAGCCAACCTTAGATTGAAATATCTTGAGGGTGGACCAGGTGTTAGGTAGCTAGTCAGACATGAGTGACAGGGGACAAAAGAATAGGGGCCCAGTTTAGAGACCACCCAAAGAACACTCCAGTGGTACTAGAATTCTGGGTAAGCGCATGCGCACTAGGCAAAGTGTTATAGAGCAGTCAAGTGTCAATCAAAAGGACCTCAACTTGCCAATCACCTAGGAATGCTTTTAGAACCACAATCACTGCCCAAATATAAGGCAGACATTCCCACTTTCTGCGTGGTCTTTGTTGTTGTTAGTTGGTTGTTATTGCTGTTACAGCGCTTGATTATAGCTCTTTGTTGAAATTGTTACCTCTAGGATGATGTGAAATCTGTTGTCCCTCCAGTGGCATGGGGGAGGACAGTGGTGTGTGTTGTCCCTTGGTTCTTCCCTGATGATGCAGCAAAGAATTACAGATCTATGAGATTTAGAAAAAGTAAGATTTATTGAAAGTACATTTTAGGAGACAAGCCACTCTAAGGAAGGCTGGCACCCTGTGGAATTTGGGAGGTGAAGAGATAATACAGAGTATGCCCCAAGGGAGGAGCGGGTTTTCAGCAAGTTGAGCTATAAAAAAGCAGAAGTGGGTTGTTTATATTTGGGCTGTGATAGGAGGTCTTAGATGATCTGTATGTGAGGTTGTCCAATAGTCGGCTGCTATGTAACACTTTACTTACTGTGCATGCGCTTACCCAGAAATCAGTCTGTTATAATTAGATTCATGAACTTACAGGCATAGTCAGGATATTATAATGATGGTATAATGAGGCTGAAATTATGAGCAGTACTTTCTATGCATGCATTTGTAGCTGGTTTAGCCAGCAGCTTTTATGGCTTTTGTTCTCTAGGATTTGGGGTAATTTATAACCCTAAAAGGGAGGTGTTTCTGGGAGGTCCTTAAGGAAGGTCTTCAAGGCAAGTTTCTATGGTTACAGAGCTGGGCCTTCTTTCTCTCCAGTAGCTCATGCCTGACTAACTACTTAAACACTAGAATTCCCAAGACTGTAGTCAGAGGTGACCCTCAAAGACAAGGAGAACTAGAAAGTAAAATCCCACTTTCTGACTGAGTCAGAAGAGGTACACAATTCTAAAATGGATATGTATGTCTCTTAAATTGTTTAAACAGGACTTTCAAGATAAAGTATTGTTGAAAAGCAAAATTCAACCAAGTAAATTTGATTATTTAATTGGCTTTATATAGTGATTGCTGATTCGGGCAGCATCTCATCCAGCAACTAAAAGAGTACTCCATGGGTTGTGCAAAATGGAAGGTTTTTATAGGAAGAAGAATGGGGCAAAGGAGATATTAACAAAAAATAATAATAAAAAATAAGGATTATTAGAGCAGGACATCTTCTGGGGGAAAGGGAATGGCAAAGGTTTTTATCATGCATATTGTCTCTTCTTTCTATGGGGAATGAACAGTGCACACATGACAGATAACTTTATAGGAGTTAACCAGAAAATTCCAGATTAGTTGATTAAGATTACATTTCTGAGAGAGATTAAAACTGCAATTAGATCAAGTAAAGGGTTAAATGCTCCTCTCTCTATCTTAATTCTAGCCTGTATTTCTCCTCTGGCCTCCAGGCTAACAGCTCCTGCTATAGATATGCAAATCGACTGGAGGAGTTTTGCAGAGACGAGTATTCTTCTTAAACAGCCCTTTTGTCAGAAGAAGTCTTTGCTGAAGAGGTGGGAAATGTATGTAAAGCAATGAATGTTTATCAAAGATAAAACCCACTAGGGACAATCTGGAGATTTCACACTCTCTTGAATCCCGCCTCTCCCTTCTACCTTCCTCCCCCCACTTGTAATAAAAGACCCTTGGGCTTGAAGGCACACTTAAGACGGATTTTAGAAAATGTAGAAAATTTCCATTTTCTCAGGACAGCTCCATCTTGATAAATAAACCTTTCTTTATTCCAAACTCCGATCTAAATATTAAATATTTAACATGCCGAGCACACGAACCTTGTGACTGCCACAAATGTAGGTTTAGTATCATGGGCTTTTACCATAAGTAAAGCCATTTTGGCGCTATGGTTTTCTCTTTAATAGTATCTTATTTGTTAAGTATTATATTTAAATTTCTTCACTGTTAATAACTATACCTTTATTATTTGGAACATTGACAGATAAATAATTAAATATTGAAGGATTAAACATAATTGAAATTTAAGATCTTTAATATATTTTAATATGTAAGGTTACCAACTTTAAAATATTAACCATCCAAGTTAAATATTAACTTTTAAAAAATTTTTCAGCAATTTTTTTTCACTCTTTGTACTAATAACTAATTTTAGTATGAGGGTTTTTTCACTAAATCTTAAATTAAGATATTTTATTCTGATATTTAGTTATAAAAGAAGTAATTAGTCTTAAATATTATAGAAAACAAAAATATAAAAAAGCCATTAAATTTTTTAAATTTATATTTGTAATTTACTATCTTATTTGTTGATCTCAAAACTATGTTATCTTTGTGGTGATCAGAATTCCAGTAACACACAGGTCAAGGTCCTTATCACTGATGAAGAAATGAATTTCCACTCAAGTGACAATTATGAGAAGTATTATTTATTAAAGGCACGTTTTGAGATAGAAGAGAGATCAAGCTGGCTGACCACATGAAAGTGAGGATACATACCCCGATGTAGGGATAGGGTAAGGGATAACAGCCAGGGAAGATAGAGAGCTGTAAACCTGGGGATCAGGGAAGGAGAGGTCTGCCTTGTATTAGAAGTGTGATGGATGGTTACAAAGGCATGCGAGTTCATTTTGATCGACATTTGGCTGGTATCTAAAACTTTCCCTAGTGTGCATGCACTTACCCGGAATTCAGCCTATTATTGTAATGGCCTGCTGAAATGTGAAAGGGTTAAATAATAATTAAAACCTGAAACTGGACAAAGGAAGTCTATAACTTAGGCCTAGTTTCTGGAACCCCTAACCACATTCTGTTAATCATGAAACTTGTAACAATGAGCTCATACGCTAACTGCCAGTTTTAGCCTGTGTAACCCTGCTTGCTTGCGTGGCATGAAAAATAATCAATTTATATAAGCTGAAAATTACTGTTTGGCCATCGCCCATGGGAACACTGGCTATTGCCCATGGGAACATAGGCAATCACCCATAGGAACATAACATTCTAACACAAGCTTTCTGCTTCTGTACTTCCCGCTTGCACACCTGACCAGTGGGTTGACAGGTAGTGAATAAGAGAAAGGTGGACCTTTGTGTTTAAGACAGAATGAGGAATGGGATTTGGGGCTTAAAAACCTTGTATCTTGGCATTTCGGGACTGCTCCTTTGCAAGGACAGCCGCCGGCTAATAAACTGTCTCCTGGTTAAGAGCACTCAAGTTGGGTCTGGTTATTCTGGACACAACATTATAAGATTCATGAACTTCTGGGCATAAATATGGTATTATAATGATGATATAATGAGGCTGAGATTGTAGGCAGGTTAGGGTATTACCTTCGGCCCATGAGTCTGTGGCCAGATTAAACCAGCTAGAGATTTTGGTCCTCTTGTCCTTTTTCTTTGGGGATGCAGGAGGGATTATCTAACTACCAGTAGGGTGTTCTTAGAGTGGTCTCTAGGCTGGGCCACTATTCTTTTGTTCCCTTGCCACTCATGTCTGACTAGCTACATAACAGTATGAAACCAGAAAAATTGCTTTATAAGGAAATGCTTTTCATCTGCTAAAATGCTTTTAATGGGACAATTACCCAACACTAATCTATATTTCTTTAATATAAATTTAATATAATTACCACCAAATATCTATGTGCTATGTCAGATTACTTGATTTTCTATCCTAGTGTTCTTTATGAAACAAGCATTCCAACTAAAAACTTTTCTATTCAAAATTTTAACTACGTATGTCACTACACACTCATAATGATTAAAGTTCAAATTTATATGAGTGTTTTGGGAGCTAGAGAAAAAAACAAAACATTGGTGTGAATTTTATGCTATTCCTGTTGATTCAGTACATAAGTATTCCTTTGGATTCAGTACATAAATTAATGTGTACTCTAGGATTGTGGTTAGATTTTTTTTTTTTTTTTCTGGGACCCAAGAAGGATCAGAGGACACTGAAAATACTACAGTAATGTGCAGAATCTGTGTTGATATATTTAGTCTCAGAGAATAGTAACTGCATAGAACTAGCACAGATCCAAGTCTAGTTAGGGCTATCATTTCCTAGCACAAAAAAGATGCCAGTTAAAAAAAATCACTAAAAACTGGAAAATAAAAAATATTCTTAAATAAACTATGTATGGGCATGTGTCATGTCCCACGTATCTTCCCTGGAAATATGGCTGCAAATCTACTCAAAATGGTATGTCCGTGATGAGGCCGCAGATATTATTGGAGAAATAAAATAAATAAAGTAGGAGAAAAAAATCCTGGCATTGTGCACAGGAAATATGTGAAATTCTAAAGCAAATAAACTGTGTAAATATCAACATTACAACTTCTTATACTTCGCCTAGTCTTTTTGTTACAGCTGGGGATGATTTAAATCCGTCGTTGCCCTGGTGGTTCTGAGAAAGCCTCAGTTCTTTCTGCCAACACAGCAAAGAATTACAGATCAGTGAAATTTAGGAAAAGTAAGATTTGTTGAAGAATGTTTCAAAAGAGAAATGGGCTACACCAGAGAGGGCTGTAGCCTCATAGAGGTGGGAAGGTCTGTCATATCAAGGGCTTGATAGGAGGTTACAAGGCTGGTACTAGCTGATTGGCATGTGAGGTCGTTTTGATTAACAGTTGGCTGTTACATAACCTTTTGTCTGCTGCGCATGTGCTTACCCAGAATTCAGTCTGTTATAATTAGAGTCATGAACTCTGGGCATATGTATGACATTATAATGATGGTATAATAAGGCTGAGGGGAAAAGAAGGTCAGTGTAGTCTTCACTGTTTGTGGCAGGCCTAAACCAGTTGCTATGTTGTAGCTTTCTACTTCCTTGTGCTTCTGGATGTAAGAGTATTGTTAATTGAAAAACAGTATTTCTGGGAGGTCTTTGGGGCAACCTTTGGGTTGGGCTGTCATTCTTTTAATTCCTGAGGTTTCGGATCTGGGCTTTTGCTCCTGTTCGTCATGGCTACCTAACTGCTTAACAGTTTTGCTCAACATCTATACGACTCCTTAATTAATTGTGTTGGATATTAAAAACTGACACTGTGGTCCCTTAATCCATTACTTCATCTGAGGTTACCCATTCTTAGTAGCTTTAATAGCGTGAATTATTTCAAGACATTGAATTGCCAGGAAATATTTATTTCTCATAAACATTAATTAGGCCTCGTGGTTCATGGCACTAGAGATTTTAATAATTGAACTTACCCCAGCTGTTTATCCAGACTGACCTCTTTTCCAAATACAGGTATCCCTTGCTTTTTGAAAGTTCATGTTACGTCACATCACTTGTACGAAAGACCTGCATTAGTACTTGTTTTTGCTAACCAAAGAAATCTGAACAGGATTTTTGCTTCATGAGAAAAGGCAAACACTGAAAATTGTGTTCAGCATTTGTTTTGCAGCAAGCTGTTATAGAGGCTGTGGGCACCCCAAGCAGTGATAATGATAATGACACCAGCCTATCCCCTTCCCTGGGAACTACAATCAGAATCTCAGCGTTAAGCTGCCATAGCTTTAAACTGTCTATAAACATCTGTGGTTTATCTTGATTTATTTTGTGCATTCATTAGCAAGATGCGTCCTAAGGTATCAGAAAAGCCTAAGAGAGCTGATAAGTGTGTTACACTTAGTGTAACTTTGGAACGTAATTAAAGATGTTTGGTACGATATGATAAGTTGTTTTGGGGGGCCTGAGAATGCTCAAAAAGTCTTCTATATAAGTTAATGGTAATTACTTTTTCACTTTGTGCCATTTCAGTTTACAAATGGTTTCATAGGACCATGTGGGGGCTAAAAAAATTAATATTTTTCCTCTCATCTTCTAAGTTATTCCTGCTAAGCTAATAATCAAATTAACAGAGATAGACTTATAGGAGAAAATCACATGTTAACATATGCACATGGGGAATTCACATATACATGAAAATTCTAAACACAGTGAGGTAATATTGGGTATATATGATATTTCGAACACTGAAGAAAGAGGGAGTGTGGGTATTAGATTTCAGAAGTGAGAATGGATGATTTACAGGTAGTTGAGGAAGAAGGGAACACACATGGTAGTCAACTACTTGCTAGGCAACTCAAAAACAATGGGACACAGGGGTATCTAGCTAACAGGCCCCTGCCTAAAGCCCTCCTATTGACCACACTTAATTCAATTTAAGCTAAGAGAAACATCCTAAGATGTCCTTCCTGAACAGGTTTTTTGTTTTTTGTTGTTTTTTTTTTTAATCTGAATTTCTTAGGAAATGGGTGAGGGCCAAAGGTTCTTTCTGAGTCTTTTGTTTCTTAATAAACAACTTCTAATCGATATCCCGAAAGGCTGCTTCCAGGTGGCAAAACTTTGATTCCCTTCAAATACTCAACTTTCAGATAGCAGGGGGAAACCCATACCTTGTTTTTATCTTAAGGCTGCTATGCGTATTACTAGATGACATTAGTTTAAACATGTAATTTCCACAAAACTAATAAAATGGAGAGTTTAAAAATGCATAAATAAGATGTTATAAAGTAGACCTTTATAGGATAGTGTAAAAAATAATAAAGGAGTTTTTTTTCTTTTTTTTCTTGTTAAAGTTGAGCTAAACTCCTGAAGCCCAGTTAATTGGGTGTCAAGATATCAAACAATAGGAAGGACTGCGAAGCATGCAGTGAACGCTTTTCCATTGAGAACTTATGTTGGGTAAATGATAAGTAAACTTTAAAGCATGAGATTGTCTGTCTCCTCTTAACCTTTATATCCCTTACATCCATTTAAAAGGAAGCTTCAAGTACCAAGTAGAGATGCAACGAAAAATTAGAAAATGGGAATTGGACTACATGGGACCAGAGTTTGCCACCTCAAAATATGCCTTTTGGGATATTGATTTTAAGCTGGTTATTTTTAAGAAACCAGATTCAGGAAGAAATGTTGACCCACCTCCTTTACCTATCTGAAGGTAATTTAGATTAAAAAAAAAAAA
>NW_011888785.1:20943343-20945245 GCF_000151845.1 Pteropus vampyrus | reverse complement strand
TAGGTCTCTTACCTTCTCTGTTGGCACCTTTTCAATCAATAAACCTTTTCTTACTCCAAACTCTAACATTTTGAGTTTTGGCCTTTCAAAGTGCCAAGCACACGAATTTGGGTTTTGGTAACTTATAAGACAAATATAGGTAGAATAAAGTCAATACTCACATTCTTAAGAAAGTAGAAAAGCATATAGAAGTCAGTAAAATAATGTAAAAGGAAAATACAAGAGGTTTTTAGACAGTCACAAGCTTTGAATTCAGTGGTTCAGCAAGAGTTAATAAAATCAATAAGAGGCAGAGGCCGATCTAGCCAATACCTTGCTTTCATAAATCTATAAAGGTCCAGGTTTTATAAATGCAATAGTTTTCATTTAATAAACATCGTTTTATTTTTTAATTATTATTATTTGTGCGTACAGCACCTGGTCTTCCTAGATGGTTTCCCATCCAAGTACTAATTGGTCCTGATCCTGCTTAGCTTCCGAGATCAGACATCAGGCTTTTTCAAGGTGGCACAGCCATAGACCGTGAACTGTGGCTCCACTGGGGCATGAACCCAGGACCTTCTGGGTGTAAAGCAGACGTACTAACCGCTACATTATGGAACCACGTCCTAATAAGCATTTTCAAAACAAACTCTAGATACATTAAGAGAGTGAGTTTTGAATCTGCAAATTTTGGAGACAAGTCCTTTGGGCCCTTGTGAGCCATATTCCTCACTCTATGACATGTCTAAAAATGTTGTTTTTCTAAAATCTAAAGATTAAATAAATAAGAAAAGATGAATATGAAGCTAATTATCACAGGGATCTAGATGTAAGTTGCTGAATTTCTAAATCATTTTTTTGAAAGAACTTAACTTCTGTGAATGTTACTTTGAGTTGTACTTGTTTTCATTTTCTCTATCCACATATTTTTATCTAAGAAAATGTTTCTACTTCCTAATGTTAAACTTCTGAAAATGAAAGCAAAATAAAACTATCAAAAGAAATGGTCATTAAAATATAGATGGTAGGTGATTATATAATGAAGGTAAAGAAAAAAATATAAAACATTGTTTAGATCGGCATAAGGGAAAAAGGTGTCAGAATGCGTAGGTATGAGGAGGAGGAGGTGATAACTGATAAGTATAAACATTGGATGATTTGAGGTCAACCAAGTGAAGAGAAATTTGGGGGATATGAAATTGCATGTGTAGATTTGTAAGTCATATTTAAAATCCAGGTGAAGAAAGAATTTCTATAAGATGCTAAGCATAGAAGGAAAAATATAGAGGCACAATGACAACTGAAATTGAGAGTTCTCTTAAAACCTTTAGCAGGTCTTTAAATATGTTTTTTTAAAACAAAAACCATCACTTCTATCTTATATATATCTTTAAATCTACAGTTAGTCTCTTGTAGACAGCACATAGATGAGTCTTTCATATTATTATTAATTCATTCAGCTACTCTATGTCTTCTGATTGATAAATTTAATCCATTTACATTTAAAATAATTGTTATAAGCAATTATCAATAAGACTTACTATTGCCATTTTATTAACTGTTTATTTTAACGGTTTATTTTAAGCTGATAACAACTTAATTTCAATCACATACAAAAGTTCTACACTTTTACTTTTACCCCCCACACTTTGTTATTGATGCCAGAGTTTACTTTTTTATAGATTCTGTATCCTTTAACACATTATTATATTTATAGTTAATCTTAACTCATTTTTCCTTTCAACTTTTAAACTAGAATTAAAAGTGACTATGTGCCACCATTACAGTATTGCAATATTCTGTGTTTGTCCATATATTTACCTTTATCAGTGACTTTGTAATTTTATATACTTTTGTGTGGCTGTTTAGCATCTATTCATTTCAGCTGAAGAGCTCCCTTTGGCAATTCTTATAGGGTAG
>NW_011888785.1:20938525-20940773 GCF_000151845.1 Pteropus vampyrus | reverse complement strand
ATGCTGGTCACACACACACATAAAAATCTATGCATGAGATAAAATTTAATAGAACTAAGTATAAAAACAAACAGAAAATAAATGCCTATAAAATAGATGACATCTGAATAAGATCAGTAAATTATATTGATATAAATTTTATGATTGTGATCTTGTACTACAGTTATGCAAGATGTTACAATTGGAGAAAACTTCAAAAGTTATATGAGATTTCTCTGTATTATTTCTTATGACTGCATGTAAATCTACAATTCTTTCAACGTTAAAAATTAAAAAGCATTAGCAGCTCACATCAAAAGAGAAGGTGAAAGCAGACTGAATAACTACATGTGAATTATGTCAGTGAGAAAATTTATGGAAAGATAGCTTCTGATTTCATGGATTACATCAATTAAATTGTTCTTTATTTTCTCTGCTTAAGCTACAAACAAAAATAAAAATAATTTTCTGTGGTGTTTATTTATGTTCTCTTAATAATGAATATTTGACATTTGCCTTAAATTATAGCCACAAGGCAAGTTCTGTAAGTGCTTTCATAGTGTGGATGATGGACCACCTACAACAAATGCCTGGTGTGATTACAGAGCATGCAAACTCCTACACCACACCCCTGACCTACTCAGAATCGGGGTGCACAGTAATGATCTCCAAGAAATGATTTAAAGCTTCTTTCAAATGATTCTATCATTTGAAATGGAATGTCCTAAATATAATGCCCTATTTGTAGTGAAGAAAAGTAGCAAGTATTATGGCTGAGTCCTTGTTTTGAAGCCAGGCAAGTATGTATTAAATTTCTATATTCATTATTTCTTAACTGTTGGAATTTCATCAAATGTGTTAACTCTTTAAAATCTCAACTTCTTTATTAAACAATAGTAATAAACTAGTAAAAACACAGAATTTGGTGAGGATGTAATAAATTAAAGATTTATATTACTTGGACAGTTGCCTGAAAAAAACTACGTATTCAGTAATACCCATACCTATTGCTCTTTCTATCCTTCCAACCCTCTACCCGTCTATCTATGTATCTATCACTATCATCTATCTATCATCTATCTATCTATCTATCATCTATCTATCTATCTCACCTATCATCTACCGTATCTACATATTTATTTATCTACAATTTTAAAATATTTAATAGTTACAAGTTTTCTATTTTAAATTATAAACATTTTAAAACAAAAACTTGGATTTTTACTTCTTTTGTATCTTGCTAGGGTCCTGGTTGATATAAAAATTTCTTAATAAGCACCCTCTTTAATAATACAGATGTTGATACATTTGAAAAACAAACGGGCATCTGAGTACTTTGTCCAAAATTGTGAGAATAAATTAATAAACTTCATAGCTTATTTTTTCCTATATCTCTTAAGTAATTTGCAAGCTCAGGTTTGTAACCAGGATTTAATACTAACTTATCTTTCTAGGACACATGGACCCATTTTTTTTTTCCATTTACCTTATCTCTAAATTGGCTGAAAAGCTAATGTGATTATAAATTAAAATGTTGGCAAGGAATGATTCATTATATTCCAGCATCTAATTTGTATGCATTAAATATATTATGGAGACTTAAAACTAAATTAACTCACTGTTTTGAAATAAATGGTATTTTGGTTGTTTGATCTATCTCATTTTTGAGTTTACAAAAAGTCAGGCATATTAGCTCAGCCAAATGTGAAAATGTTCTCGATAGGACTGGAGGTTCACCAGCTCTGTAAATGTTGGCATAGACATTTGTTGAAAACAAATGTTGTTTTTTTTTACCCCCTCATTCCACTAACATCTGAAAAGCTACTAAATTTACAGAATCATTGTGGCAAATTAGTCTCTAAATGATGTATGAAATGAAATATCCTTGCCAACTTCAGATAATATGCTGAGTTCTGCTATGCTCAGTTACTTCTTTGAGTGTGTATTGTGTTCAATTGCATTTAACTTTCCCTCTTTAATCTAAATGTATTTTTTTCAAAAATTAGTAAAAATGTTGGAATACCTTTTAGACATAATAAGCTCTTATTGAGATTAACTTGGAAAATTCCATTGTGGCATATAACCATGTTCCACATATTATTTATGTGTGAAAATACAGTATTTTCTTCATTCATTTCTTCATTCATTCATTCATTTACCTCCAAAATCACTTAGGTCAATTATCTGCTGGGAAATTAAATTTATTCAAATAATTCTGAGTCATGTTTCCAGTAATTAAAAATTTTTGTATTGAGCTAACATCAAAGAA
>NW_011888785.1:20929713-20937465 GCF_000151845.1 Pteropus vampyrus | reverse complement strand
TTTCTCATGAAAAAGGCTTTGAAGAGGAGATTCTATGCAAGAAGTTTATTGGAGAGTGCTCTTGGGAAAAACTCCTACAAGGGAGTAAGGGAAGCAGAATCAGGCAGAAGTTGAATTCCAGTGCATTTGGAAGAGAGGACACAATCTTTATTATGAGAAGCTATGGAGCTGGGAGAGCTCTTAAGATTTGTCCCAAATTAAAGCAAGGGGGACAGGTCTTTGTATCCCCACATTTACCAAGTATTGGATGTGGTCTTTCCCTGGAAAGAGAAGAAACCTAGGGTAAATCAGCTCCCTTTGGCTAAGTGCAATTCCCAGTAAGCATCTAGACTGTGAGCCATTCATCATCCAAACTCCAGAGCCTGAGTGCCTCAGTCCTGAAGGGGAGATCTGGGTGGTGTTCCACCTCATCCACCACAGGTCACCACATGTGCTTCTCATAACAACCTGCTTCATACAGTAAGTTTATAAGACCTGGGAACAGCTCATTTAAGATTCTCAATTTCTACTCCCAAGAAATATATTAGAGAAAGATTAATTAAATGAATTTGGGGCTTGCCACTATAGCTGTTCTCAAAGCCACAGTGGATATTCATCATCTTTTTCTCAAAGCCACAATGGACATTCATCATCTTCTTACCTTCACTCTTGGTTCACATTTCTGCTAGTCTAGGTGGCTTACTTTGTACAGTGACTTAAATGCTCATCTCTGAAGGGTCTGAGGTCCTGGTAACCATTTCCTACTATGTTTGTCTTTTTACTATTAAAATGGAGCTAAAGATTACCAAGAGATATCCATATAGATCAAATGGGTACAAAACACATTTTTCTCTGTTCCTGTTTTGCGAAACAGTCCTATTTCCTCCTAATGGTCAGAGTTAATTATCCCTTTCACTATGGTAGGTCTGTTCCTTTCCTACTGGTCTCTTAGCTACAAGATACCCAATGTAACCAGGACAACTGTAGCTTAAAGTTTATGCTTTAAGGGACCTTAAAGCATATATCCTCTATTGGAAGTATTTTTTACTTTGAGTAAACTCAGAGTCTAGAATCTCAAGTGGATCAATAAAAATGATGATGAGGCCACTGCTATTTATACCCCTTGGTTCCTGGATACATATGTTCTATCTGTTAAGGACACAACACCATATAATACTCATTGATATAAAATATATAGATGATAAATAGATGATAGATGATAAATAGATGGTAGATAGATGATTAATTAGATGAATAAATAGATGACAGATGATAGATGATAGATAGAAAAAATAGACAGATGATAGATGATAGATAGATGATAGATAGATAGATAGATAGATAGATAGATAGATAGATAGATAGATAATAGATAGATAGATAGATAGTTAGATAGATAGACAGATAGATGACAGATAGTACATCCTGGAGGATAACATTCTATACTCACAAGGTTAACATCTTCAAGCTAGTAACACAGCTGTCCTTTCAAAAGGCTACTCCATTAGCTCAGAGGTTCTAAACTGGGGGTGATTTTGCACTACTTCCCTCTCAAGGGACATTTTGCAGTGCCTGAAAACATTTTTTGGTTGTCACAGCTGGGTAGAGGTGGCACTTGCATCTATTTCATAGAGTCCAGTGATAGAGCAATGCTAATAAATATATTCATTAGGCACCATAGAGCCTTCATACAATAAAGAACTATCTAGCCCCAAAATGTCAATAGTGCAGAGGTTGGAAATCTTTTTTTAGCCTATCAAGCCAGCAGTTTCTGGCAGATAATCAGATGTTATACGACTGCTGGGTCCAAGACCATGTGCCAACCACCATTTCTTTTTTGCCATAAGGTAGCTTCTTTGACCAGAGGTAATGTTATGGGGTATGATATCTTGCTAAATCAAATATTTCATAAGCCCTTAGTGGTTCCACCAATGACTTTATTAGTAGAAAAGGCTAATCCATACCTGAAATATATGTCATATATATATCCAAGTCAATAAGAATTATTGCATTCCTAGGGTGTAAACTAGCTGATGTAATCAATTAACCACTTAAGGCTAGTTAGCCTCAAAGAATGTAGTTTGATTAGAGGCTCGGCTTTGGTTTCTGTTTCTGTAAGTTTTGACTTTTGGCAATAATTGCTAAATCCATCTTGGAGAATGGAAAGCTAAGCAGTTTAGTATGTGCATAGACTCCACCTCAGGTGACCATGGATATTGTATTTATGAATCTGTTCTATTCAGAGAGTTGAAGAAATTGGTTAAGTTACTGTGTCTATATAGCTTTGTAATGCCTCTTCCATGTTGGATACTCTTTGCTCTGTTAACATCTTCACCAAGATTATTATAGTTTTTACTACCTGTGTGTAGCCATCACATATCTTTTCATCACTCTTCATTAACTTTTACCATCTGTCATCCTTCTTCAAGGCCCCTATCCACTTAACCAAGCAATTTACCATCCCCTGTTATTTCGTGTATATACTTACTGTAAGCTACTTCTAGGTAGCTAATCTTCATGTCTAGATACAACATCTAAAACTCAACATGATGAGAGGGTTTCATCTCAGCATGACTTTTCAGAGCCAACTCTGATTGAATATGTAATGAAGTATCAATGCATTTTTGTTTGCACCTGTACACCAGGCTACCTCATCTATAAACTGCCCTTGGGCCTCTTCCTCTTCCCTCATAAGGTCATAAGAGACTTCTTCTCAATATGAATGTAAGTGAGAGTTGAAATCAATCTATAAATTTATTACATCTCAAATGTTGATATAAAGACTGTACAACCTATCTTCCAGGTTTATTGAGAGAATAAAATGAGATAATAAACATGTAAAATTCATTGAAATATCAGAAACTACTACTGTTAGTATTTTTATCATATAACAAAATGAAATGGTATTATAATCAGCAGAGACTAAGTAAGAAGACTAGCTATTAGATATTTTAGATCTTGTAAACATTAATGCTAAGAGTTCCACATATATTACCTGAAAAAATTCAAGAGACAATTTCTCTAAATATAAAGAGCTTATGTCAAAATGTAAAGTAATATATTGCTTCCACCATCAACAAAGTCTTGATATAAAACAAACAAAATGACATCCTTTGGCACTCGCAGATCAGTCTGTGTACTTGTCAAGCAGCAGCTGTTAAGACCTTTTATAGCATGAATTTGGGTATCCTAATTAATATGATTTTTTAAATTAAACTTTTTCTTTTTAAATGATTGTAGATTATTTATAATTTTAATATATACTGTTTTGGAGAATTAAATTATTTATATGTAAATGTTGAAACAATTTGGATTCTTTTGAGATTATTTAACATAGTTTCCTTATATCTAGATTCCTAAAACTAAGGAAGGGTTAGGACTTTCAGTTATAAGCCAACCAATTTAAGTAACTGCCTTTGGCATAATATATTTAGAATACACTCTGCTATTTCAAATTACTAAAATTTTATTTCTTGAATACTCAGTAGATGACATTTTTAATGAGAGTAGTTTTTCTATCCACTTAGAAAAACAAAGCTGTTTTCAGTTGCTTATTAATAGTTATCATAATTAAAAAGCACATTCTCTTCCTTCCTGAACAAAAGAAAAGCATTAGCAATATTCTGCTTGGTTAATATGCTTTTTCTAGAACTATAAGTTACAGTTATCAATGGAAATGAGCTAAATCTTGAATGCAATACCTAAAGTAATGTTCTCTTGAGCCTAAATTTTAATTAGTGAACACACATTTTTTTTCATGAGGGGATACACTCACAGGGCGAGCAGAATTGGCAAATTACCAAAAGTATCAAAGCTAAGTTATAAACTAAACAATCTGCACCCAAAATAGGATGCTCAAATGCTTTAAGTGTAAAGGATTTATATAAGTAAGCCAATAATTCTTAATGAATGGATTGATGAAAAATTCCTACCGTATTTTCTAGTTTTCACATTCTTTTGTAAAACTAATAATTACTTTTAAGTAAAGAGTTTTTAAACTGAATTCAGAAGTATTTAGAAGCAAAAGTCCAAACCAAAAGACATTGTTCTGGTACTGAGGAAAACAGAAATGTTGAGAGGAACTCAGGATACAATATTTTAATAAGTTTGTGCAAATATTATCACCCAGCTTTTAAAACATACATAGAATATGTTATGCTAAAGGCAATATTAAAGTAATCTATTTTCATTCTATGGATAATTAATTGATTGGTAGAAAAATAATATATAGACAAGAATTTATCATTTTTTCAAATGTCTGCACTTGTTTATGAGATTGTGTTAAGTGATTAGATTAAAATACATTGAGGGTAAGGACAGTTATGATTTTATCCTTAAGGACTATGAAACTTCTTTCAATAATTTACCACTTATTAGCCTAACCATTGATAATGTCTAAAGTTCTTGGTGTTTTCATGACATCCACCTAAGAAGAAAAAGATGCCTTGGTACATTTTTACTCATAATTAACCACCTGGAAGGCACAGTTGCCTACTCCTTAAAATATATCCCAATCCAACAGGTTTTTGAATACTGACAAATATCTATTAACAGGAGTCTGTTTTCACTGCAAAGTGAGAGAGAGGTAAAGGCTGCATGTTTTTGAGAGAGTACATAAATTCATCTGACAATAATATCAAATAATTGAGTAGATCTTTTCCTTTGAATAGATTTTGGTATGACTAAGGAAAGATAAAAGAGAAAACACTAGATAACAAGAAGAAAAATATGTGATGGTGTTAAATAAGAGGAGGATAGAGTTATCAGGAAGGTTGACTTTAATTAACTTTTAGAGTTTTGACAAAAGCCAGTCTTGCACTTCCTTATATCATTTCCCAGATTTTTGACAATATTTCTTTGTTTGGAGAATCTCAGCATTGTCCCTGGCTTCTTAATAAAGGGTATTCAACTTATCATAAAATAAGGCATTATATGGTATCTTAGCCATAATAAAATCATTTAAAAAATAAAGTATAATGTACTTATAATAAAATCACAGATTTTAAATGTACAATTGTATGTTTCAACAAATTAGCACATATAAAACCACCACTCCAAATAAAATATAGAGAATTTCCACACCTCTCTAAGTTTGCTTATGCCCCTTTCTAGTCAATGAACTCCCAAGGCAAACATGATTTGATTTTTATAACCATAGCTTAGTTTTGTCTGTTTCAAAACATAATATAAATGGTGTTTTTAAAAAGTATACACTCTTTTCTCTCTCACCTCTATAACTCAGCCTTCTTATTTTAAGATTTATTTATGCTATTGAGAATGTTTATAGTTCATTGTTTATATTGCTGCATAATTTACCATGTAACAATAGACTGTAATTTGTGAATCTGTTTACCTGCTAAGGAATATTTAGTTTCCATCTTTAGTCTTTTATGAACATTTTGTGTAAGTGTATTGTGGTCATATGTTTTAATTCTTTTGAAAAATACCTAGAAGGGGAGTTTTAGGTATTATAACATTGAAAGTTTTTCAAATTGCACTTTTTTTTTTACTCTCAACAGTCGTGTCTGAGAGTTCCAGTTGCTCCACAACCTCATCTACATTTGATTCTGTCAGCCATTTTTATTTTAGCCATTCTGATTGGTGTGGCATTTTAACTCAAAGTGGTTAAATATTTATTTTTCTAATGATTATGAAGTTGATCATCTTTTCATGGGCTAATTGGAAATTTGTACATTTTCTTTTGTGTAACGTCCAAGTCTTTCCTCTCATTTTTATATGAATGATATTGATCCATAGATCAACTTGTGGAAGATAATCATCTTAGCAATATTAATGCTGCCAACCAATGAACATGATATATTTTAACATTCATTAGATATCCATTAAAGTGTTGGTGAACAAGTCTTAAACTCCTTGTTGTTGTTGTTAAATTATTCCCACCTTAAACAAATAGCAAACAAAATAAAGCATATGAAGCACAAATTTTCAGACATTGGACAATAGGCAGTGCAGGGCAGTGATTTCTGTGGTAAAGGTCCTAAAAGTTTACGAATTAAGTCTTGGACTTATAAATTATATCTTCCGTTGCTAAAGTAGAGCAATAAATTCTAGACATAAATCAAATTATTTTCTCTTAAGAAATACATAGAACTGTTACAACAGAAAATTGGGAACAAACTAGTATTACTTTTTAGAATTTCTTATTTATGATTGATTAAGAGGACTGGCATTTCACATTGATGATCCTACATGTGCATTACTGGGATGAATCAGCTCTCAAAAGCAAACAGATAAATTTTCCTGCAGAAAAATTGAGGTGTTTGGTAAAAGCTTCATTTTTCTTCTGCTTGCTTTGATTACTTCTGGATTTGCTATTATCAGAGGAAATTAAGGGGAAACTGAAAAACTTGTTTAAAGCATCAGAATCTAAGGCCATAGAACCCAGGCCTGAAAACCTGAGTATATTTTCTATTTGTAGTTTTTTCTGTTCATAAATTAATTAATGATGGAGATTAAATAGGATTAGTTTGAAGCCATTCTGAAAACAGTCCCCATCAAATAGAGAGAAACTAAAATTCCCCAGTGATTCTGGGTGAGTGAGATGTGGGACCACAGTGTCAATAGGGAACTGGGTCTGGGAAGGAATGCTTTCATATTAACCCATAGTCATAGTCCTGAGATAAAGGGAACTTGTATACTCTGATGTGCTAAGACGAATTTAGGGAGAAAGGATTAGTCTAAATTTATAAATCCATAAGAATAGGCAGATAGCAGGAACTGATTCTGAAAAAAAGTTTCTAGAGTGATGATACGGTCTGATAAGGCAGAACAAGTGTGTTCATGGCAGTTTTCTGAAGTAATGGTAAAAACGGCTTAAAATTATCATGATACAACTATGCTTAAGGTTACTAATGATAAGGAGTCAATTAAGGCACCAATAGGAATTGTCCCATTGATGTAGGGCAGGCCTAAATTTAGACTAATTTTTATTACTAATATAGATATACATTTTAAAGATGATAAAGTATTTTTAATGTATTTTTATAAAGTTCCTGCCTTCATGTTTTAACATTAAGTAAAAGTGGCTACATAAATTTTTAACAAATTGAAAGGGTATGCATGGGATATTCTGAATGGACATATAAGTTAAGTTATGTAATATATAAAAATAATTCACTTTGAGAGGCCTAGGGACATCTAAAATAAATAGGAAGTTATCATCTGGAGTGGCTGCAATGAGAGGCCTGGGAGTTTGGTGGCTAACAGGGGACACATACTGTGTCTGTAGAAAAGCTAAAAGGGCATACATCTGTTTCTCATACAAGCCTCAAATCAAAAGACAAAGGAGTGCACTATACAAAATGCAGGCATTAAGTTGAAATTGAACTACTTCTCACATTGAAACTAACTCTGTAATTGTGTTTCCGAGGTTAATGATAGCTAATGATTCTCCCAAACATAGGAGGCCAGTTTGGACAGATTATACTGAGTCAGTCTACCAAGGAATGCATTTTAGGTTTCTATATGTAAACAGCTGTGAAATTAGGTGGATTATACAATTTTTTCCCATCAAATTGAGTCACCTGCTTGATGCATATTCTCCTATCTCTTTGTGAGATTCTAGAAAGACCTCTAAATTTAGAAACAAGAGATCAGTTTTATATGGCAACAATGTCACTTAGCAGCTCTGTGATGGTGGACAGAAAAAAATCTTGGTGTCCCAGTTTTCTTTATTGGATAATAATAAAAATCTGTACAGCAGAACTGTTCTAAGAGTTAAATTATTGAAAACAATTAAAAAGGTTTATTATA
>NW_011888785.1:20906089-20928338 GCF_000151845.1 Pteropus vampyrus | reverse complement strand
ACTGAACGCTCTACACTCTGATAGCTCTATACTTGGCTGCTTCTTATCCTCTGCATGGCACATGCCTCATTACTTTGTGATTCAAGATTCATAGTAAATGTCACCTTTTTTAGGAAATGTTACCTGATGTGTTCTTTTCTACCTTATGCTGCATGTCCCCTTGCAATGCTCCCTTAATCTCTTTTATATACATAACATTTAATGAAACTATTGTGGTTTAGCATGATTATCTTTCAGATTGACTAGGCAACCCTGTCAAAAATGAATAGAAAATAGTAATCTGATTATGAAACTCTTATTATCAGGTAACTGAATATTATAATATTGACTGAATACTGACAACATCACACAGCTGTATTCAACACAAAGACATGCTAACTTCTTTTGAGAAATGAGCTATTTAAATAAAAAGCTAGTTAAGATCCAAGAAATACAGAAGTACATTAATAAGGGTCAGAACCTTGAAGACAAGAAGAAAAGTATGCATGATGCTCAGAAGTATTTAACCAGAGAACCAAAGTCAACTGAGGACAACTTAAGGTTTCAAAATGTATTAGCATATACAGGCATTCACTCTTTTGGACTGTCCTTTTGATTATCTTTACTTAGGTTATGTGCTAGAACAGGTTGTTATCACATGGTTATCGACTCCTATTTACTGTGTTTCTGACTTTGGGCATAACGAACATAATTTCAAGTATTCCTACATTTGCTGTATCCATCATATTACAAATCCAGACCTTTATACTTTTTTCCCTAGTTACGTTACTTGATGCAGATTATCAGTTGCTCATTTTATTTAACAATTTTGTTTGGCATACTGATATTGTTCAGTCCATAACAACTTTGTACTGTGAGAAATTTAATGTTTGGACAAATTATACTTTTTTTGCCAAATATATATTGATAAATATAATAAAGCATATGTTGAGGTGCGTAATTCTGGAACCTATGGAAATCATTCAAGGAAAACAAATTTTTCAATTAGGACTTGAAAATAGGATTTCTCTAAATTTGGTACCACAATTCTATAACATACAGATGATTTATCTATTAGCTTATAACTGGTAAATATGAGAAAAGCTGAAGAAAATTTGTGTGTCAAATAAGCTTCACAGTGGGCAAGAATATATAAATGTTAGCTAACTATAATAGAGGCATAATTTCATAATATCAATATTTTGCTATACTCACCATGAATAAATGACAGTTCAATTTGAACTGTGGCAATAATTATATAGATTTTCAAATCATTTTTAAGATAACTAAATATGTCACAATCTTTGTCTTGTACAATAGAGAATAGGCTAGCACTTAAAGTATTCATTCTGGTCAAATAAAATATTAATCCTATGTTTTTAAAGTTTTTGAATAAATCTTAGAGAATCAATCTTTTTTATTTTTCCTTAAAATTGAAAATACCACAGATATTACTGGACAATTAATTAATTTTCTGCTAAGTGTTCTGAAATTTTATTTTAAAAAATACAATAAAATATATAACAAAATATATATTTTAGAAGCCTTTTTTTGTGCTGTCTTGTTGAGATTCCCAATTATAAGCATGCTACCTGTGCTAGGTGGTCTTTTGTCAACTAGGTACCTCAACACTCCTTCTAAGAGTTGAAACTAATGTATAATTCCCTTCCTTACATGAATCGTCATTAGAGTTTGCCAATGGGAGAGAATGAAGCAGAAGCCACTCCTTGGAGGAGATGATGGTGGCCAGATGCAGTGCTTCACAGCCCTCTGACAAGCTTCCACTTCACAGTTGTGGTACCTTCTCTACTCTCTCTTGTACTTCAGGCTGATGTCTTTCATGACTCTTTCTGCCATCTGTTCGTTGCTTCTTCCCAAGCCATCGCTCCCATAGTTCCACCCTCAGCTCTTCCCATATATGTACAAGCCCTGATCCTTTTATTAAAATGCTTTATTTCACTGTTACCTCTAGTTGCTCTCTCTGAATCCAGACTGGTACATCACCAAAAGCAGATTGCCCCTTCATCTAAATGAGATATTCTTCATCTTTGGTAGGACACACAAAGTGCTTCGAAGGAGGATATGATCACCTACTTGTCAGCTGAGGCAATCAAATCAGGATCAAACAGAAAATGGAGTCAATGACAAGGACACCCATTACTCATATAACAACTAGAATTTCAGAAACAAAAGACATTCCTGAAATTATCTATTCCTGCACCTTAAACTTTAGCATAAACATAGCAGGTGAAATGAGTAACTTTACTCAAAATAATTAAGTAACGTGTTCTAGTTCATTCAATAGATTAATGGCAGTATTGGGACTAAAGGAGATGATAATCCCCATGTGTGAAGAGTTTACACTTTATTAACTATGATTTAGTCAGACTGGTATATTTTCTTTATGAGTTAGTAGCTCAAAGGTGGCACACACATACATATTAATATATAAATGTGCAACTTTTATATGTATATATAATTTATATAAACTAATGTGCTATGTGTATGTCTAATTTAAATACTTGGCTTTGCCAGAAAACTAGCTACTATTGCAAAACCACTAGTTGAAGTCATTCATGTTCTCTGAGGCAAGAGCTTTTTCTCTTCTATTGCATGCAGATTTCTGTATTATGAGTTTATATTAGCAAAAATTCAGAAATACTATCAAAATACAACTATTTCAGTTTAATATATACCTTATTTGTTAGGAGTCCTAAAGATTATCCCCAGGTTTGATGATTCGGTAGGACTCACAGAACTCAACATATAGTCATATTCACAGCTATGATTTTCTAAGTGAAACAATACCAAAAAAAATATTGCCAAAAGGAAAAGTTTCATGGGGCAAATTCAGGGCAAAAATAGGAGCAAGCTTCCAATGATTCTCTCCCAATGGAATCTACAGGACACAATTATCCATATAACAAGAGTGAGCACATATGTGTAAAGTTTGTTAGAGACTCAGTGCCCAGTTTTTATTGGAGGCTGATCATATAAGCACCCCCTGCCTGGCTAGTATCTTAATTCCAGACTCCCAGAAGGAAAGCCATACTATTTGTTCAAAGAGTTAGGCACAACAAGCCACTCATCAACTAATGTTAGGAAACTTCTTAAAATCTAAGTTCCCAGAAGCCAGCCAAGGACCCTTCTAAGCCCTTCCAAAGGATAAGACCTTCTATTTAACTCTTTTCTGTACAACTTGCTTGAAATAGGTAACTGAAAAATTACCATATCTGTTGCCATTGATGTCAGGATGTAAAATAACCGTAATCCCTTTAGTTTAGTTTGGGATGCTTCACTTCTTCTGAAATTTCATGAGATCACCACTATATGTAAAATAGCTAAAAGGCGAATGGTTTAGCAGATTTTTCTCTGCTTCATAGACATTGGTTTCATTGTTTATTTTCCAATTTTATGTACTTTCTGAGACAATATCACTTGACTTATAGTATTGCATTCTGTTTTGTGTTTTTTAAGGTTCCTTTTTGCTTTTATGAAAATAGACTTGTGTATATCAATGCTATAGCTCAATTTATAGATACTATAAAACCCAAACTGCAATTTTATTCTCTTCTCCATACCTACTCAGCAGTTACATATTTTATCTCCTGGATACCTACAGCTATCTGAATGCATTTCTGTGGTAACATATCACATTGTAATGTGAAAATTTATTATCATATGTCTGTCCCTCTCCACTCCACCCCCAAAAAACTGTGATCTTCTCAAAGATCATGACTGGATCCAGAAATAGCACAGTAGATATTATTAGCTATTCAAACATTTATTTTCTAATGAGTAAAATCTCTGCATTTATCTGTTTGTACTGAAGTAATGGCTGGTAGAATAAATAACAGTCACTAAAAAACAATAAGTCAGGCCTCAAACCAAAAATAAAAAAGAGACGAGATAATAAAATAGACAACAGACTAAATAAAATACTGAATATTTTCAGTGTACCTCTTCTGCATGATATAGTTAAAAAGCTTTTAGGAAAATCATTTTTCTTATTTAAAAATGACTATGGTTTTAAATATTCCAAGATCTTTAGAAAATGTTGATGTTAGGGTAATAGATTGCAAATATGCTTGAAACATTTCATCTGCAAAAATCCAGAGAAAGTAAAATAAATTTCATAACTCCAACCACAGAAAAGATTATAGTGCAAATGACTTCTAAGTAAATTGTGGCTGTATAAAATGGAGAGAAGAATAATTCTCTCCTTCTCAAATTGGAAGACTGTTCCCTTCACGGAGAGCCAGGAAATCTTATATAAGCCCTCCTACAACAGCAGGCATTTACGAGCAGCTGTAGCTAGCAGAACTGGAGGAGAGTTCTACCTCCTGGAGTTTTAGAATTTGCAAAGTCTGTGCATAGCAAATAGAAACAGAAATAACCAGAGCTATGAAATGAACTTGATGAAAGCAGTTCTTAAAATTGGTACTTGAATCAATTTCAACCTGAGAGACTGAGCACTCTGCATTTACAATGACAGTCTTCATACAAGGACATGACCACTTGATAAGATACTTAATTGGATGCATCAAAAAAGAGATGTGACAGATTAAAAAAATGGGACAATAAATTGTCTATTTCGCTAAGTATTCTCTGACTGAAGGCTTTTTATCAGTACTTAGTATGAAATTTTGAGTAATAAATATCAGAACCCCATTATAATTATATCATTCAAGTTCACTTAAAATCAGTAATCATAAACTCTTTTTTCCCCAGAACTATATACTATTGCTGCCATCTATTCAGACCTTTTAGTCTTCCAATTTTGTTGTTTTTCAGCTTTATCGAGATAATAATTGACATATAACATTGTGTAAGTTTAAAGAGTACAATGTAATGTATTACAAAATTATTACTATAATAACGTTAGTTAAAATATTCATCACTTCAATTAATTACCATTGTGCATGTGTGGTGAGAATTTTTAAGATCTACTCTTTTAGAAACTTTCAAGTATACAATACAGTATCAACTATAGTCACCATGATGTACATTAGCTCTCTAGACCATATTCATCTTATAACTAGAAGTTTCTACCATTTGAGTGACATTTCTCCAATCACACAGCCCCAGCAATCACTCTTTTACTCTGTTTCTATGAGTTGAGATCTTTTAGGCTCCACATGTAACTAGAATCATACATTATTTGTCTTTCTCTGATGTGTTAGCATGATGGCCTCAAAGTCCATCCATGTTGTCACAAATGGCAGGATTTTAGTCTTTCTTATGGCTAAATAATATTCCATTACATATGTTTATCACATTTTCCTTATTTATTCTTCCATAGATGGACACTTAGGTTGCTTCTATGTCTTGGATACTGTAACTAATGTTTCAGTGAACATAGCGTTCAGATATCTCTTCAAGATAGTGATTTTATTTCCTTTGGATATATCCCAAGGTGTGGAGTTGCTGGATCATATGGCAGTTGTATTTTTAAATTTTTGAGGAGCCTCCATACCATTTTCCATAGAAACTGTACCAATTTACATTCCCAACAACAGTGAACAAGTGTTCTCTTTTCTTTACATCTTCACTAACCCTTATCGCTTGTCTTTTTGATAATAGCCATCCTAATAGGTGTGAGGTGATATCTCACTGTGGTTTTGATTTGCATTTCCATGATGATTAATGATGTTGAGTCATTTTTCAATAAACCTGTTGGCCAATTGTATGTTTTCTTTAGAAAAATGTCTATTCAGTCAAAGAAGACCATTTTCTAATTGGATTTTTGTTTTGTTTTGTTTTTGCTATTGACTTGTATGAGTTCCTTATATATTTTGGATATTAACCTCTTATTAGATATATGGTTTTAAAATATTTTCTCCCTTTCTTTAGGTTGCATTTGTAGTTTGTCGATTGATTCTTTTGCAGTGCAGAAGCTTTTTAGTTTGATGTAGTCCCATTTGGTTATTTTTTCTTCCTTGTATTTTTGGTGTCATATATAAAAAGTTTTTGCCAAGACTAAAGTTGAAAAGATTTTTCTCTATGTTTTCTTCTAGGAATTTTATGGTTTCAGGTCTTACTTTTTAAGTCTTTAATCCATTTTGAGTTACACTTTTGTGAGTGGTGTAACATAGGGGTCCAAGTTCTTTCGTTTGCATGTGGATTTCCAGATTAACGCCATTTATGGAATAGACTATCCTTTCCCCATTAAGTATTGTTGGCTCCCTTGTCAAATATGAGTTGGCATTTACCCTTTAATTTTATTATTTTTTAATTCTGTAAAAGATAACTGGGAGAGTATTGCATTTCCTTACTTGTACAGAATTTTTATTTTTCTAAATTTTTACTGGATTTTACTTTTTAACTTGTATAATTTGTCTATATTATATCATTATTTCTAAGTGATATCTCATATCACCTATTTTCATGAGTCTTCTTTACCCTCAGAAATCTCCCTGCATGGATTTACTATCTTACTTCTATAAACTGTAATAACTGATTTTTATGTCTGATACAAAGCTACATCTTGGGACATCCCTTTACTGCTCTGTTTAAACCAAGTCAAGGTTTCCTGAGTCTCTTATGTTCCACTTTCATGATTTGCTCATCTCTTTTGATATAGTATGTAGGTGAGGAATTTGCTAAGTCAGAGTTCTTCAGAGGTAAATGTTTTTATTCTTTGCATATTGAATATAATTTTGGTTCTTTCCCATGACTGAATTGGTTTAGAATTTAGGGTTCAAATATATTTTTCTCTGATCTTTGAAATAATTTTTCACTGTGTTCTAAAATACTGTATTTTATATGAGAAAGTCAATGTTAGTCCTAGTCTAATTTTTTCTAGATGAGTTCTTTTGTGCCTTAGGTGTTTCTTTTCATTCCTTGTATTCGATCATTTTAGTAACTGAAGTGGTTATCTGGTATATTCAAGTAATAGATTAAGGGTGAAAAGAATCCCCTGCTACTTTTTTAAAGTTTCTCAGAATGTAGGAAATTTTAAAAATTATATCTAAAATAATCAGTGTTCAGAATCTGCTACTAGTGGATGACTCATCCAGATAGTGGTTGCTATTAAAAGTACTTTTTAAAAATAGAGATAAAGAACTATGGCACAGGCTATTAACATCATTACACAGAGTTAGTTGCCAGCTACACTGGTTAAAATTTAGACACTTTATTTTTTAAATACACTGTCTCATTTCATTGGGCAACATGGTGCCTTCTCAGAAGAGATGGTATGTGCTATCTAAGGGACTTAGTGGATCATTGGAAAAATCATAAGTAATAACTTAGATTTACATCTTAAGTTTTAAGAAGTGTTGATTACTTTTTATAAGATTAATAGTGACATTAATTTAATTTTTTTCTAACTTCTGTTATCAAATGTTTGCTTCTCCCACAATTCAATTGAGAGAGCTCAGTAGTGGTATGTGAAGGTCTTACATTTACAAAGATTTAGAATTCTGGAGTCATAAACCACTTTGATTTTCAAACTTTAAATGACAGTAAAGGACAAGCTAAAGGATAATTTTTAATAAAATTAATTCAAATGAAAGATTTATAGAATTTTTTTAAACAGATGTTGGTAACATAAAAAATAACAATAATTAGCTTAGAGATATAAAAGTAGAGACAATAAATCAACTGGTTAAAAAAAAGAAAATGCAATGCAAGCCATAACAAAGCATAAAATGTTCATCACACATTATGATTAATGTGCTTTGTGTACACAGAGTTAATTGTCATTAGTGAAGGCAAAGCTCATTGAATGAAGACTTAAAAAAAATCAGTTATAATCATTTAAGAAATTATTCAATAGTCTTCATTTTTTTCTCATTTTATAATGTAATTTTTTTCAGGTTTTTTTTTTCAACCATTTGTCTGTCTTTCAAACCACAAAGCAAGATATTGATTGAATCATCCCTTTTAAATAGAAATTTTCCGTTTTGTTCTTCAAGAATGACTGGTTTTACATTTTATTTAGAAATAAATTTATTTTCATACCTTCAACTCCTGGTTCACCATTAAAAGAAAAAAAAAGGAAAACCACTGATGAAGAAAACTAGGTGCTTAAAATATGTAAAAATAAATTTAATGTTGAGAAACACTGACAAAGATGTATAGAATTTATATATGGTGATTGCTTAAACTAACTGATTTTTATTAAATCTCAGGAATTCCCCACCTTCTGATGTTTTTCACCTCACCTAACATCCACTACAGTCTACAATTACAAATATAATTATCAGTAAAGCTTTCCACCCAAGAATTTTAAAATATTAATCCTCATATAAAATCCATTAAACACATTCTTTGCTCTATTTCTTACTTGAAACTAATAATAATACTTGTTCTATATACTCCACAGAATAGTTGAATGTCATACAAAATAATATCTGCAAATAATCTTTTGAAAACATGAAGGACCATACAATGTAAAGTATTATTTTAATTTTTATTATCATAGTTTTTTGGTAACTATTTATGAGGTGAAACTATGGATGTTTTTAATAAAAAAAAAAAAATAGCAGATAATACTCCTAATAGAATCCATCGAGAAAAATAAAGGTTTTCATAGGCTCATCCTTTGATTCAATAAGACCTAATGTTTGTAAACCTCTCCCACCCCCACATATATCCACTGTCACTGGCCCCCAATCATAGGTTATCAGAAGTGTTGATTATGCCACTTTAGAACACTCTAGGTCTTTAATATGTTTTCAGATCACACTATGACACCTGAGGTCAGAGGAAGACCATCTTAGTTTTCATTTACTCTAAAGACGTATTTGAACATACTTGAAATGCCCATCAAGTTTAGTTATTGTTTTAACAGTATTAACTAAAACCAAAGTTACTTTTTCAGTGCATGTGTCCTTTCAACAAAATGAAGAACACATATAATCACCATAAGTAGAAACTATTTGAAATATTAAATAAAGAGACTCTAAAAATTTGCCAAATGGTATTATTAAAGTAATAAATAATTCTAAAAAGAGTATCACCAGGGTATAAATATTAATCGAAAGCTATAAATTCATGGCTTTCGTCAAAGTAAATTGACTCAACACTTTTAATTGGAAAAAGATAATTCTCTCTCACTCTCGTTCCCATTACTCTCTGTACCAAGTGATTAGGTTTCTCCAGAATCAATGTGTACCTGCCTCACCCCTCTTTCGTTGCAACATAAACTCATATTAGTCATTTCTATACACCCAGATTCTAAATACTGCATTTAACATTGTCAACATCAACAGGTATTAGTAAGATTTAATTGTACTTATTAGATACATTGAAACTTTTGTTGAAAGATGGAAGAATACTGATTTTCATGACTGAAAGTTATCTTGATCAACTTTGAACTATTTGAGATTTCAAAAGTTCCCAGCTAATGCCTATCAGTAAATCCATTTCCTGCAATAAATCTCTGCACCTATATAGCTGTTCCAGTTTGCTGATAGGTAATCTATCACTTAGTTTCAAGATATTGTAGCAACAGAGTGAAAATTGCTAAGTGAAGAATTGGTATGATGTGGAAAAAAATGAATAGATAGTTTATCAGTTGTCAAGTTACACTGACACTTCACACTTCTTGAGGCACTGACATTCAAAGAAGTGCTATCTACTTGTTTCTGGGAACCAGAGTTCATGGCAAGTTTATTATCCTTATAGAGATTATGGCTTGCTTAACCCAATTCAATTATATACCAAAAATTTTTCCCACATATTTGAGACATTTCGATGAGAATACTATTAATTATTAATAAATATAGCAAATCATACATTATACATGATTATAATTCATGCCTCTAATGCCATATTTGTTTCAATTTTGTTTAGTGAATAATTCTTTTTCATTTGATTATTTCTATTTTTTCTTTCTTCTCAAATAACTTTTAAAACCTTTAAACCCTTTTATTTATTTATTTATTTATTTATTTATATTTTGTTCAGTCTTAAAGGAATTTGAAGCTGCTAGAGAAGGCATTTGAATGCTGAGAAATAACCATACATACTGAACTTACACATGATAATACTTAAACACCATATTTAAAACTACAATGGCAAGTGAACATTCTGAAAAATATACATTTAAGTACTTTTTTTTTTCTGAAATGTTTACTGACAGCTAATCTGGAAGATAGTGAAACAGTATTAAGGCTAAAGATGTTGGAATAAGAATGACATTCTACTCAGTTTTGAATTCAGGTTCCAAAATTTCTTGCTACATGTCATTTAACCTCTCTTTGATTAGTTTCCTGATGAGTCAAATGGGACTACTGTTAGGACCCACCTCAGTTCCCCCCCCTTTGGATGAAATGCATATAAACCTCTGAATATTACCAAGTGTATAAGAAAGTAATAAGTATTTTCTGCATTCATGATACTTATACCTTATGTGAGTTATATATCCATTACGAGAGATGTCAGAAAAAGCAGAAAATAAATGTGAAGAATGAGGGTAATGTGGAAATTATAGCCCAAAGGATAATGTTTTGCAAGTAACACATGATGAATGTAACCTTGATAACAGCTAATTAAACTAAACTAAACTAAACTTAATTAACCTTATTTGAGTATTACTACCTACTGGTTCCTGTTTTTTCAGATGGGAAAACTATAGCTTGGTGTGATGTAAGCACTTCCTCAAGTTGGTAGAAAGATGGATAGAAAGATTACAACCTAGGCTTTTATTAGAGCCCTCACTTCACCAGGTAATCACATTCTGTAAAATTGACATGAACTATCAGGTGCACCATAGTAACAAATTTTCTTTCCAAACTTCAAGGTCAACTTTCTTAAACCAGAGAGGGAAAATGCAATTGCACTCCTGAGAGTGTAGTGTACTGGGTCCTAGTGGCTACTCTGGCACTCTGTGACCTTAGCATGTCATTTACTTTTGGACCACTTTTATCATTGAAAACAAACAAACAAACCGTGAAACAGAAAAACCTAAACTAGATAATCTCCATATACCATAAAATATTTTCAATATTCCATAAAAACATATTGTATAGAAAAGTGTGTTAGCTCCAACAGTGGTAGCGTGAAAGTCTTATTTGAAATAAAATGTTTTTTTAGTCCAGTATTAGCTTTTACTGTCAAGAGACTTAAGCTATCACTAGAAGATATTTGAACTATTATCTCTTTTTTGTCCTTGATACATAACACTAATTGTATTTTTGCTTCCAATTATGCCAGTATACATTTATTGTGATGTATATTGAAGTACTGAATTTTTGTATTACTAAATAGTCCTTAAATGGATAATCAGAATAATTTGTCTAACACATTTTTAATATTATTTCAGCATGTTTAATTTCTTAATATAATAATTTCACAAAGGAATGCAGTTGTTTCTGTATAAAGTTTAATATTTGAATAAAAAACAAACTATTCTCATGTGCTTCTCTTATCATGTATTGCTATCAAATTTGTCTATAATTTAGTTGTATTGCTCCATTTGTAATTTTCTATTCACATTACTATGCCATAAGCTATTTAGTATTAACAAGGTTTTTTAAACTCTATCAAAACTATTTGTAAAAACAAGTTAATTTTGAATATCAAGATATTGAAAGCATTTTCAAAATAAATGATTCTTTGTTGTTTGTATTTCAGAAATATAGTTGGGAACTAAAGTTTTACCTATACTGGATACTCTCCTTTAACAGATTCAACTAAAGAAAATTAGAGATCAGTAAGTCCTAAAACAGAGAATAAGTACAGCTTAAAAAAGTTGAGTGTAGTTGTGATGTCACATGGATTTAGCCTAAAATCTGTCTATTCAAGATGTTTGGACCTCACTCTCACTATTTTACAATATAGATTACACTGCGATAATGCTGACTGATCCCCCAAAATCAATTTCTCTCTTGTCTCTTTCTAATAGTCCACAGATTTAACTTGAAGAATCTGGCAGTTTTAGGCAGCTGGCTCTATCTTCTTTCTAAGAATAGAGCATATACAGAAGATTAACCAATTAGTATACCCCATCTACAATTCAAATTATGAACTACCTTGCTTACCCAGTGTAAAACTCAGGCCTCTGGCTTGATATGGGAGAGCAAAAACACTGCTACTCTATCTAGACATACTGATCTTCACAACTACTGCAGGTATCTGTTGTTCTTAAAGTGAGCCTGAAAAGTCATTAGAAAGGAACAGAGCCCAGAAAACCCTAATGGGTATTTAGAGTTTGGATGACACTGAAAATCTGCTGAAGATCACCCTATTTCTAGCCTTTTTAATTGTGTACCAATACATTTTCTTTTTTTTCATAGTATTTGAGATAACTTTTCATGTATTTGCAATATAAACACATGACTTAGCTAACATAATCCCTTCAGTCTGTGAGTTGTAAGGTTTAAAAATTCAGGTTAACAATCTTCATTTAAATTCTTTGAGGAAATGTACTTTAGAATTCAGAATTTAAAATTTTTTTCAAATTTTATTTTATTAGTTTCAAGTATATAGTACATTGGTTAGACATTTATATAGTTTATAAAGTGATCCACCTAAGTGCCCTCTCTCTCTCTCTCCTCTGGCTCTCCACATAAGCAAATCTCCCCATCCTCATTTCCATCTGTTAACTATTAATTTGTACTTCTTTAAACCTTTATCCCATTCTCTCAGCCCCCAACGCCCCTCTTCTCTGGCCATCACCAGATTGTCTTCTATAATTTTGAGTCTGTTTTTTATTAGTTTGTTCTTTTTGTTCCTTAGATTCCACATATAAATAAAATCATATGGTATTTATCTTTCTCTGATTTATTTTACTGAGCGTAATAACATCTAGGTCCATCCATGTCGTTGCAAATGATAAGATTTCAATTTTTAATGGCTGAGTAACATTCCATTGTATATATGAATCATAATTTCTTTATCCAGTTATCTGTTGATAGGCATTTAGGTTACTTCTATATCTTGGCTATAGTAAATTGTGCTGCCATGAATATTGGGGTGCATAGATCTTTACAAATTATTGTTTTGGTTTTCTTTGGATAAATACCCAGAAGTGCAATTGCTGGGTCAAAAGCTATATCCATTTTTAATTTTTTGAGAAACCTCCAGACTGTTTTCCATAGTGGTTATATCAATTTTCAATCGCACCAACAGCGTTCTCTTTTCACCACATCCTCTTCAGCACTTGTTCTTTGATAGCCATTCTGACAGGTGTCAGGTGATATCTAATTGTAATTTTAATTTGCATTTCTCTGATGAATAGTGACCTTGAGCATCTTTAAATATATCTATTGGCCATCTGTATTTCCACTTTGAAGAAAAATCTGTGTGGGTTTTCTGCCCATTTTTTAATTGGATTGTTTGATTTTTTGTTGTTGAGTTGTATGAGTTCTTTATATATTTTGAATATTAACCTCTTATTAGATGTATCATAAGTGAATATCTTCTCCCATTCAGTCAGTTGTCTTTTTGTTTTGTTGATGGTTTCCTGTTGCTATACAAAAACTTTTTAGTTTGATGTAGTCCCATTTTTTTTTTTCTTTTGTTTCCCTTATCTGAGGAGATATATCCAAAAACAAATTGCTGTTAGCAGTATCAGAGAGTTTATTGCCTATGTTTTCTTCTAGAAGTTTTATGGTTTTGGGTCTTACATTTAAGTCTTTAATCCGTTTTGAGTCTATTCTTGTATAGGGTATAAGAAGGTGGTCTAGATGCTTTATTTTTTTGCATATATCTGTCCTATTTTTCAAGCATCATTTATTAAAGAAATTTTCCTGCTCCATTGTAGATTCTTGCCTCCTTTGTCATGTATTAAATGAGTGCATAGGCATGGATTTATTTGTTCCATTGATCAATGTATTGGTTTTTATTCCAGTGCCATGCTCTTTTGATTACTGTAGCCTTATAGTATAGTTTCATATCAGGTAGTGTGATACCTTCAAATATGTTCTTCTTTCTCAAGATTGCCATAGCTATTTAGGGTCTCTAATAGTTCCATATAAATTTAGGATTATTTGTTCTAGCTTGCTAAAAAATGCCATTGGTATTTTGATAGGGATTGCATTGAATCTACAGAATCTGGGTAGTATGGCCATTTTAATGATGTTGATTCTTCCTACACATGAGCATGGTATATGCTTCCATTTATTTGTATCTTCTTCAATTTCTTTTTTCAATGACATAATTTTATGAGAACAGGTCTTTCACCTCCTTGGTTAATTTGATTCCCAGGTATTTTATTATTTTCGATGCAATTGTAAATGAGATTGTTTTCTTAATTTCTCTTTCTGAAAGTTCATCATTGGTGTATAAAAATGCCACTGACTTCTGAACATTTATTTTGTATCCTGCTACTTTGCTGAATTCATTGATCAGTTCTAACGAATTTTTGGTGAAATTTTTAGGGTTCTGTATGTATAGTGTCATGTCATTGGCAAATAATGAGAGTTTTACTTCTTCCTTTCCAATTTGAATACCTTTTATGTCTCTTTCTTGTCTTGTTGCTGTGGCTAAGACTTCCAATACAATGTTGAAGAGGAGTGGTGAAACTGGACATCCTTGTCTTGTTCCTGATCTTAAGGAAAATGCTTTTAGCCTTTTCCCATTGAGTATGATGTTAGCTGTAGGTTTGTCATATATAGCCTTTATTATGTTGAGTTATGTTCCTTCTATACCCACTTTGCTGAGAATTTTTATCATAAATGGATGCTGGATTTTGTCAAACACTTTTTCTTCATCTATTGATTTGATCATATGGTTTTTATCTTTCGATTTGTTAACGTGGTGTATAACATTAATTGATTTGCAGATATTGTACCAAACTTGCATCCCAGGAATAAATCCAACTTGATCATGGTATATGATATTTTTAATGTATTACTGAATTCGGTTTGCTAATATTTTGTTGAGGATTTTTGCATCAATGTTCATAAGGGATATTGCCTATAGTTTTCTTTTTTTGTAATGTCTTTGTGTGGTTTTGAAATGAAGGTAATGATGGCCTCATAAAGAAAGTTAGGGAGCCTCACTTCTTCTTGAAGTTTTTAGAATAGTTTGAGAAGAATAGTCGATAATTCTTCTTTGAATATTTGGTAAAATTTGCCTCTGAAGCCATCTGGTCTAAGACTCTTGATTTTGGGGAGGTTTCTGATTACTGATTCTAATTGATAGTAATCGGTTGGTTCAGATTTTATGTTTCTTCTTGACTCAGTCTTGGGAGATTGTATGTTTCTAGGAATGTGTCCATTTTTACCAGATTGTCCAGTTTGTTGGCATATAATTGCTTGTAGCGTTTTCTTATGATCCTTTGTATTTCTATGAGGTCTCTTTCCTCTCTTTCATTTCTGATTTTATTTATTTGAGTCCTCTCTCTTTTGTTTCTTAATGACTCTAGTTAAGGGTCTGTCAATTTTGTTTATTCTTTCAAAGAACCAGCTCCTGGTTTCATTAACCTTTTGTAATGTTTTTCTAGACTCTGTTTCATTTGTTTCTACTCTGATCTTTATTATTTCCTTCCTTCTAGTCACTTTGTTTGCTGTTCTTTTTCTATTTCTAGTATAAGGTTAGATAGTTTATTTGAGCTTTTTCTTGTTTCTTGAGGTAGACCTATATTGCTATAAATTTCCCTCTTAGGACTGTTTTTGCTGTGTTCCATAGATTTTGAGTCATTGTGTTTTCATTTTCATTTGTTTCTAGGTATCTTTTGATGTCTTCCTTGATCTCATTGTTAACCCATTCATTGTTTAGTAGCATGTTATTTAGCCTTTATGTGTTTATGTATTGTTCAGTTTCTTTCTTGTAGTTGATTTCTAGTTTGCTATTATTGTGATTGGAGAAGATAGTTGATATGATTTCAATTTTATTAAATTTATTGAGACTTGTTTTGTGTCCTAACATGTGGCCTATCCTGAAAAAATGTTCCATGTGCACTTAAGAAGAATGTATATTTTGCTGCTTTATGGTGAAATGCTTTGACAATATCTACTAAATCTATCTGGTCTAGTGTGTCTTTTAGGCCTATTATTTCCCTGTTGATTTTTTGTCTGGAAGCTCTGTCCATTGGTGTCAATGGGTGTTAAAATCTCCTGCTAATATATTACTGTTGATCTTTCCTTTTATGTTGGTGGATAATTGCTTTATGTATGTAGGTGCTCCTATGTTGGGTTACATCCTCTTGATTTAACGATCCCTTTATCATTATGTAATGCACTTCTTTGCATCTCATTATAGTCTTTGTTTTAAAGTCTATTTTATCTGATATAAGTATCACTACTCTGGCTTTTTTTTCATTTCTATTTGTGTGAAGTATCTTTTTCCATCCTTTACTTTCAGTCTATGAGTGTCATTTGATCACAAGTGAGTCTCTCGTAGACAGCATATGCATGGGTCTTGTTTTCTTATCCATTTGGCCACCCTATATCTTTTGATTGGAGCATTTAATCCATTTACATTTAAAGTGATTACTGATATTACTGAATAGTTACTGCCATTTTATTATTCGTATTTGTTTTTTCTATTTTCTTTTTACCCCTTCTTTTTTTACAGAAGTTTGTTTAACATTTCTTGTAATATTGGCTTGTAGGTGATGAATTCCTTAAGCTTTTTCCTGTCTGGGATGCTCTTTATTTCACCTTCCATTTTAATCAAAAGCCTTGCAGGATAGGGTATTCATGGTTGTGAATTCTTGTTTTTCATAACTTTAAATATTTCTTGCCAATCCCTTCTGGCCTGCAAAGTTTCTATTGGAAAATCAGCAGACATTCTTATGGAGGTACCCTTGTAAGTAACTAGCTGCCTTTCTCTTGCTGCTTTTAAGATTCTTTCTTTGTCTTTGACTTTTGAAATTTTAATTATGATGTGTCTTGATGTGAGTCTGTTTGAATTCTTCTTGTTTGGGACTCTTTATGCTTCCTGATCTTGTATGTCTAAATCCTTTACCAGGTTAAGGAAGTTTTCTGTTATTATTTCTTCAAATAAATTCTCAATCCCTTGCTCTTTCTGTCTTCTCCTTTGGGAACCCCTATGACCCAGATATTGTTACGCTTAATGTTGTCCTAGAGGTCTTTTAAACTATCCTTACTTTTTTAAATTCTTTTTTCTTTTTGTTGTTCTGATTGGCATAGTCTGATACTCTGTCTTCCAGTTCACTAATTCAATCTTCTGCTTCATCTAATCTACTATCTGGTTATTTTTTATGGTTTCTATGTCTTTTTTATGCTTACTGTCTCTTTGTTGAGGTTCTCATTGTGCTCATCCATTCTTTCCCTAAGTTCATTGAACATTCTTATAACCATTATTTTGAACTCTGTCTCTGGTAGGTTGTTTCCTTCCATTTCATTTAGCTTATTTTCTGGAGTTTTCTCCTGTTGTTTCATATGTGCCATGTTTCTTTGTTTTCTCATTTTATTAGCCTCTCTGTGCTTGTTTTTGTGTGTTAGGAATATTTGTTTCATCTCTCAGACTTGGCCAGATGGCCTTACTTGGAAGGAGTCCTGTGTGGTTCAGTGGTGCACTCTCCCTGATCCCCTGTGCTGGAGGCTCTGGACGTGACCTTTGTGTGGGTTGCATGTGATCTTCTGTTGTTCCTAAGCCTTTATTGCTGTTAGTACATCAATGGATGGGATTAATGCTCAGGCTGACTAATTATGGGAATTGGCTGCACCCAGAGAGTAAGAGTTGTTCTGTGGGAGCTGATCCCACTGAGTGGGATTTGCCCTAGGAAGCTTGTGTACTTGTGGGGACCACCCTTTTTGTGTACCATTAATTGGAGCTGGTGAGGAGTTGTTCTGTTGTGGTCTAGTGCCAGCCTCTGGGTGCACTGATTTTGTGTCCTCTTGAGAGGGGCTCCCCCACAGGCCAAGATCAGCTGCTGCCTTTGATTGCTCAGGGCTACCTGGTGGAAGCTACAAATTGATCTGCAGATAGTTGTTGCCTATGCAGGATCTATAGGTAAGTGGAAGAGACAATACTGTAGGCAGCATTCTGGTTATCCTCCTGACCATCCGGTTAATCGTCTCTGACCTAGGGCAGTTTAGCAGAGGGACCAGTACTCCTCAAGGCCTGACAGTGCCTGTCAGTTGTCCGTAAGTCTCTGAAACTGGAAGAGCCTCTGGGTGATGTGTGTTGGGTGGTGCAGGGACCCCAGGAGTCTCCTGGATCTATTGAGTAAATTTCTCCCTGCCACTGCAGTGTCAGTTTACATGTCAGCTCTGTCTCTAAGGCTCCCTGTACAGGTTTCCAATTGCAGCAAGGTCAGCTGCTGCCCAACTTGGGCTTGCAAATGCTCAAGCTCTGTTTAAGACTTACTGAAGCTCGTGGGCATGAGTTTGTGGCACATCACCAAATGCTTCTGCAAGATGAATGTGGGCTGCACAAATTGAGTACTGTTATTGCTGTTGAATTTGTGACCCAAGGAGAGCGCAGAATAGGACTGGGTTGCCTAGGCAACCAGGCTTGCCACAGGTAATTTGTGGGTTAGGTAGGGTGTCATCTCAGTGAGTCATGGGGCCATCAAGCCTACACAGCACCAGATTTGCTGCAAGCTCTGGGACTGCAGGATTCCACCAAAGTCAGATATCACTGTGTGACCAACTGTCATCTATGATGGGCCCACAGAACCTTTGAGATTTGCCCAAGTGATACTGTATCTCATGCTGGCATCGTCCCACAGACCCTTGCAATCTCCTCAAGAGATATTGCAGCTCATACAGACAGCTGTGGTCTGTTCACAACTGTTTTCCCAGAATGTGCTCACTGCACTAGCCAAAGTCTGTTGCCTGCACAGAATGCTCAACCCCAGAGAAAAGCAAGGCAGGGGAGGCTGCCTGTCAATGGGCTACAGGTGCTTTGTGGTTTGGGTAAAGATCGATCAAGGGCCACAGGATAATATAGCCTCAGTTTTGCTGCAACTTCTGTAACTGGACATTCTCACTGTAGTCACAGATCACAGTGAGACAGCTGCCATCTAGGGCGGTCCCACAGACCCCTGAGATCCCTGGACACAATATTGCAGCTCTTGAAGGCAGCAGAGGTCTGCCTACAACTGATTTCCCTGCCTACAACTGTTTGCCCATCCTGTGCTAGCCAAACTTTATTACCTGCATGGATAGGGAAATCCTAGTGATGGAGGGGTAGAGTGGTGATGATTGACTGTCAATGGATCCCCTGGGGCAATTTGTGCATTGAGTGGGGCGCAGTCTCAGGGAGACAATGGCCATCGGATCAATAGAGCCTCAGTCTAGCTGCAACTTTGGTAACCATTTGAGCATTCTCATGAAAATCCCAGACCACAGCAAGATCAGATGTTGTCTGGGATGGGCCCACAGATCCCTGAGATCCTCCCAAATTCCTGTTGGCAATAGTGATCTGCCTGAAACTGTCTCTAAAATGTGTTTTCACAGTGTTGGCTTCCAGCTGCTAATGTTTGGCCCTGAATCAGTATAGGATGTGGCAGCCATCCAGCAACAAAAGACCCTGGCAATCTGTAGTTTGGGTGGGGTGAGCTGATCTCCTCAGGCCACCTCTTCCTAATTGCCCTGTGGGAGGGGTCTGCACAGTCAAGCTGGGGAAGTATGTAGATTGCCTTATAGGAGGGCCCAACTAAATCACAATGGTGGCTACCCATCCAGTCCTTCTTCTGGTGTCAGGAAATGCAGTCTTTCCCAGTTTGAATCTTGAGGGAGCCTCTGAACCACCACTGGTATCCCAGGTTAGTGTGCTCAGGTTAGAAAGGCTATGTGTGGGCCCTTCAAAGGAGTGTCTAGGGTTTCAGTCTCCTTCTATCACGCCCAGACAGCCAAAATCCTTCCCGTTTTCTATAGTCAAAGTTATTGGAAACTCCTCTTCCTTAGGCTGGTGAGCCCCTGAATGAGGCCAGGACTCTCCTCTCCTTCAGCGGAGCCTCTGCAGCCTTTGCTCTCCCTCCTGGTGATCTTCCACCCCCCGAAGCTGTGGGTCCAGCCCAATTTGCGATTTTGCCCCTCCTATTGGCTTTGATGTGGCTCCTTTACAGTATGAGACTTCCGTGTTATGATCAGCTGGACTTCAGGTGATTCTCCACGTTGATTATTTTATAATTTGGTTGTAATTTCAGTGCCAACTTGGGAGGAGGTGAATCCTGCTTTTACCTAGTCCTCCATCTTCCTCCAGAATTTTTAAATTTTAAACAGGAAACATAGCGCATATACTATATAACTAACACTGCCAGAAGGATCTGTGGCAGTAACCTGTCATCAAACTCATTATTTCAGCTGCAAAATATGTGAACAATCATAACTGGTTTTTTAAAAAAAACTATAATTAATCTAGTGACTGTTCATCTCAGGCTTTGCTGAAAAGTCAACTTTGAATAAAAAACTTGATGTACTCCTCTCTGAATTTTAGATTTGCAATTAAGGATGTGTACCTCTCTGTTTCTGTGTGTATGTGTGTGTGTATAGAGAGGTATACAGGTAAATATAGATAGATCTATTTATATATCTATACATAGATATACATATATATAAATATGTCATACTATAGGTTTTTATTTTATTTTATAAAAACCACTTTGTTATTATAGTCACTGACAATACAGAATGTTTCTTTATGAATATAGTCAATTTACATCATTATTATCTACAGTATCAAAAAGATACATTATAGTTTACTTTGCTCTGTTTCTAAAATGTACTTAGACTAAGCTAAGAGCAAAGTTTGCTGGGATATAAAAATGTATTCTGTCCATATCTATTTTAATTGGACTTTTCACCATTCCCCCCTCCTCAGCACAAATTCTATTAAATATCAGTCTGACATTCATTATGAATAGTAACCCAGTCCTTGGTGAACATATGCTATGTCAGCAATTTCTCATTTTGTTTCTAATGACTGATAAAAATGGCAGGAGTTAGTTTTCATTAGACAAAATTTTTCGGCAAATGCAAAATAAGGGTTTTACTCTTATAGTAGTTTTTTTCCCCACTAAAATCACATGAAGTATGCTAAAACAGATAGAACACTCATGACATGGTTAAGAAAACTGTAGAACAAAGAAGGAAATGTTGTATTCCATGTGTAACAGATAAATCTGAACTTCACATTTTTTCTATTAACTATATCGATTATTTTTTTGGTAATATATTCTGTTTATTAGGGAATAAAACCTCAAACACTTAATTGGAGATAAAAAAATCTTTAAAAAATAAATTTTAAACTTTACTTCATTACTTATTCCCAAGAACCCTATATTATTCTCATTATTATTTTTTATACAAAGAAATGAGTAAATAAGGAAATAAGTGGCAGTGTACTTATTCTAAACACCTTTTCTTCTAAATATAAATTTATATAGTATTTGTAATCTAGAAGAAAATACCTTCACCCAAAATATTGTGGTTATCATTACTAATAATATTTATAAAACTCTATTGTAAATATATAGTTTTTTAACTTTCAGAGCTCTGTACTCTAACTTATTTTACATTTTGTCTTTAAAATATAAGTAATCTGTTTTTTGTATAATTTTCCTCTTAATTCAAATGCTTTTATTCAGGTCTCTCAACATACTCAAATGTTTAGTATGCTGATTGTATCTGTCAGGACATAATTAAAAATCACAAACCCCACTGTAGCTATTTTAAGCAAAACATAAATTAATTAAAATACAAAGAGGTCCATCAATTCCCCTGCAGTGCTGTAGAACCAGGCCAGGCATTTGCATAGCCAAGAATAATGACCAAATTATAACACTCATCTGCACTAATGAAAAATCTACTCTGACTGCTACTTAGCACAAGAATGTCAGCCAATACTATGGCATTGCTACTAGGACCGTGGCCACTGTTAGGGATGCACACTGACTGTTTCTGAGCAGTGTCTCATTAATGTCCCTCTCCTCCTAATCAACATCTCATGGCGTGTATGTAAACTGCAAAGCCTATATCAAATATTTGAGCCTGGCTTCAAGGGTAATGGGAATGTGTTTCTGGCTTTAACTGTACAGAGCGGACATTCTTAAAATGGATGTTCCTAAAATTTGGAAAACTGTTTAAAATTCCTGGATGACTAAAAATCATGTGGGCTATTTTGGTCAAAATAATAGAATTTAAAAATACCGCAGAGTCTACAGCATGCCACCCTTAACAAGCCCGATCTCATCTGATCTCAGAAGCTAAGCAGGGTCAGGCCTTGTTAGTACTTGGATAGGAGATCACCTAGGTAGACCAGGTGTCGTAGGCATAAAACATAAAAAATAAGAAATTGTATGCTGACAAGGTCCTTGCAATCTGTGAGATCAACCAAGGGTTGCCTCACGAAAGGAAGAGAGGGAGGGAGGGAGGGAGGGAGGGAGGAAAGAAAGAAAGAA
>NW_011888785.1:20899666-20906039 GCF_000151845.1 Pteropus vampyrus | reverse complement strand
AGAAAGAAAGAAAGAAAGAAAGAAAGAAAGAAAGAAAGAAAGAAAGAAAGAAAGAAAGAAAGAAAGAAAGAAAGAAAGAAAGAAAGGAAAGAAAGAGAAAATACAGCAGGTCCTCAAATACGTTACTTTATTCAAAGTTGTTCCAATATAACCTTGATGGAAAGAAAAAAAAACAAAACAAAACTGATTCCTGGCCAGGGCCGCTGCCTGTGTGGAGTTTACACATTCTCCCCATGTCTGCTTGGGTTTCCTCCGGGGACTCACTTCCTCCTACATCGAGAGATGTCCATATGAGATGAACTGGTGTGTCTAGATTGTCCAAGTTTGAGTGAGTGTGTGTGTGAGTGTGAATGGCCCTGCTATGGAAGGGCGTCCTGCTTGGTACTCTGAACTGCCTGAGGAGGCTCCTGCCACCCACGATCCTGAACTGGAGTAAGCACGCTGGAAAAAAATTCTCTTGTTTTTATTATCTTTCTTAAATGTCTCTACAGTTCACATTTATTTCAATGTCTAATATTAGAAGTACTTTGGATCTTTATTTAGAAGCTTGGTGTATGTGTGTATATGTGTGTGTGTGTGTGTGTGTGTGTGTGTATATATATATATATATATACTCACAATATATATATATACACACACACACACACATATACACACATACACACATACACATGCCATAGGAAATTAACTCTTGCTTATATCATTAGACTATGGTAAAATTGGTTTCGTCATATGTCATTACTCTTAAAGTTGTAGTTTTCAAGAATCTATCGACATTGTTAAGTGAAGACTTGCAGTAATTTACATTTTTTAAACCTAAAAAATATTTTCAATGTCGTTGACGACATCATGCTGTCGCAGTGCTAAAGGTGGGAGCAGCAGCATTGGTAGTATAAATTACCATATCAGTGGTCTTTTCTGTGCAAAGACAGTGCCAGCTTGGAGAGCAACACCATTACTGATGACAAGGAGAGAGTAGGGTGCTAAACATATTGTTCATGGGCTTTGTTGCCCTTACTTGAGGCATAAATATCTCAAGCTTGAGCATGAACAGCTTTGCCTCAGGCATTGACAGCAAAACAGATGCTTTGACAGTCATGAGGAGTGATGCCATTGTCCTTGACAATCGATGGTAAAAGAAGCTCTATGTTTTGTAAGGAGCCAAAGTAAGAGTTGTCCACAGAGAGGCCAGAATTGCCACAGAGGACAGTTATAAATACTTTGCCTATTGAAGAGAGCTACTTCTTGGTGAACTAATAGGAGACATCTGAGGGACTCCAACAGTATTTGGAAGGAAATTGTGGGAAAGATGAAGTTCACACCAAACAGCTAATGCTAAGATTCTATTTCAATCCTGAGATACATGAGGTCTGACATTCACATTGATTTTGAAGTGGCACCATTCGCATAGTGTGAGGAAAATCGCTAGTAATAAATCGGCAAGTCTAAATCTCTATATAACTTAGAAATGTTTAGGGTTGTCATAGAGAATATTAACTTTTAAATATTTTTAATAAAATTGAAATCTCGTGTGAGAGGCCCAATTTAGAAAAGAGCTAAATTCAAAAGCTCTAAATGCAGAGCTGCTCTGGATGAAGCCGAGTTTAGCAGCGTGGAAAAGGACACCACTTCCTCCACTCACCCCCACGCTCCAACTTCTCTTACTTATTCCCTCCCCCTCCTTCCCCACAAAAATTTCTAGTACATCTCTCAAGAGCCACTGTAAAAATTTGAATTACCATAATATAATAGGTTAGAACCAAAACCTCAAAGATGTGAAATGTAATTAGGTAGGAGAGAAATTATATTTGTTCTTCATGGATAGGACAGATTTTGGGATTTGAAGCTAATGGAAGTAAATTTCAACTTAACATAGAAAATAACTTTATAATTACAGAATTTTCTGGAAAATGAAATAGATAATGAGATTAATTTCCTGATCACTGGGGATATTCAGAGACCAGTCAGTAATGGTGTTGAAGAAGATTTGAATATCAGGAGAGTGATTGTCCTTAGATTCAATTTTTATATAAAATCATTGTCTATATCATATGCAAATTGATCCTACAATAAATCCTTGGCATGAACAGCAGATAAATTATAAATATGTGTTAAAAGTTTTCTATATATCTAACATGGTTTTAGATTCCATTGATATAATAAACTCCCTATTGCCTTTTTCCTTTTTGTCTGCATGAAGATCTTTACTTCTTTGAAACTTGACATCTTTAAAAATAATAATTCTTATTTTCTGATGCTTCAGAAAAATGTAAACCATAGGTGGAGATAAAACGTAATTGCATTTTTCCACATATATTGTACCACATATTCATATTTTTCTTCCTCTGAAATAACTTCCAAAGAAAGGAAAAAGAAAAAAAGAAACGTTTGTGAGGGACATGAGATAAGCTAAGAAGCACTGCAGTATTAAAAGATAATATCAACTTAACTGATAAACCAATTCAGGAAACACTTGACTTTAACTCTGAAAGTAATAGATACAGAGTTGCCAGGTTACAGAAACACACTATGTCTTTCTTGTTTTGAGAAGACTAGGATGCTTTTTCTCCCATGATTATGCCACATGTCTTTGCTTTCAGAAAAATGAAAACTCTAGTTTCTTATATACATTTTCTTATACTGCTATAATACATTTATTTCTCCAAGTTACTTTGTATAAAATTCATTATGTATTTCATATAAAAAGTAAGAGGAAACCTCATAATAACAAGGTGGAAAATTTATCAGAAAGCGTGTAAGTATGATGAACCAAAACTTTACTTATTGACATATAGCTTTCATTGCCTTAAGTTTCAACAATCTAAGATACATATATATTTCTCTGAAGGGGTCTTCTTAATTTTAACTATTTAAATTTATTTTATTAAAAAATAAGTGATTATAGTTAATGTTTTACTTTAAATTAGTATTATTTCTGGCATCTGTTTGTATAGAAATGAGGGTATTATAAAAAGAGAGCTATGCTAAGAAACTAGGAAAGTAATGATTAAAATTTCTTTAAAGAATGAAAACATCTATGAGAGGGGTCCAATTGTTTTTAAATATTAATACTCCAAGATACTTCTGCAGAGAGTTGTTAATTTGTGTTATACTAGAGGTGTCGTGGAATGGCACAATAGAGATCAATTTTATATTTGAAGCAATGAAGGGAATTAAGATGATCCTGTAATGCTCACAGAGGCTGCTGCACTTACACAGACAATACATCTTCTACATGATGCACAGATATAACATTGGAGTTAAAAGTGAGGGAGAGAGAATGAAGGTGGCCCGTTTGTACATAGTATATTTGTGAGAAACAAAATCTTCCATGGAATGGATTGATCATAACTTGGCTCTTAAACCTGTAGTCTAAGTAACTATTTAAGCTGGTAAAAAAGTGAGCCAGAAGCAAATATTCCAGAAAAGATGGATGGGACATGATAATGTGACCCACATGCATGGATTTGGTTTGGCAAAAATGAGCTTATATGAACTTAATATAGCTTAATCTTCAGGGCTCCTTAGTTGCCCAGGTACCTTTAATTTCTGAGGTTTTCCTTGGAGGAAAGCAGCAGACCCAAGCCTGAACCAGAGTCTTGGAGCACTGTCTCAGCGTGGAAGTCACCCACTTAGCCCTAGTTTTGCTCCATGCGGAACCTAGGGAGCATCTACGCTCTTCCTGATGCCGAGATATGACTAAGACGCCGCTTAGTCTTCGCTGAGGACGGATTACCTGTGGGCGGATGGAGGGAACTGGATCAGAGAGTATTGAGCAAAGCTAGACCATCTGCTCTAGTGGCTGCCAGAGGCGATCAAAGGGATAGTTTCCCAAAGCCTCACCTCCACAAGGAGCACCTCCTAAGCAAGAATCTACAAAGTTACTGATTCATATTATAGAATGATTAGCTGAGAGTGTCAATAATTGATTTAAAAAGTGTCAATCAGCCATGCTAGAGGAAATACTGAACTATATTTTCCTTCTATAGATAGTACAATAATACCGTAAAACAGATGTCATATAGATTATCAATGAATCTGAGGCAAAAAATATAGGGAAAAAGAATGACAATATAAAATTATAAGTATTATTACAAATAATACATTTTAAAAGTTCTTGTGACATTTGAGAACTGATCAGCTTTTTAAAAATTTACAAAAAATGTATAACTGATAAGCTTTTTAAAAATTTATAAAAATTTATTTTATAATTTTTAATTTTGTGATATTTGAGAACTTATTAGCTTTTTAAAAATTCTTATTTTAAATAAACATTTTATGCCAAATTTTGTATTGATAAATTCATATCCCCGAAATGAGGGCCCTCAAACTATATAAGCTTTCTGATTCTATATGTGCGTCTGTTTTGAAACCTGTATAAAAGTATTGACCCCAAAAGTAGTCCAGTGTTTCATAACATGGCTGCTATTGGCACATTGGGGAGGGAGGGTATAATTTTCCATTATGGGTAAAACTCCCATTGTAGGATATTTGGCACTCCTGATTCCCACACACATGTCAGGCAATAAATGTCTGTTAACAAATTCCCTCTGCTCAGTCCAATTACCCTCACCTGTGGTCAATGTGGCAAGCCAAAATAACCCACAGGTTTTCAAAATCCCCTGAGAACCAAGCCATAGAAATTGTTTAATATTTACCAGCAATTCCTCCAGAGTAGCAATTGTACATAGATCTTAAAACTCATTGGTTTCGTGTATGAGTATATATAGTGAACAGAGTATTAGTTATGATAGAATACAGTTTTGGAGGTTCTCACATTTTTTTTGTCTGACTACAAAGAGATTCTTTAGACAATGGATTGGCAAACTGTGGCCTGTGGAATCTATCCCCAAGACTTGTTTTGTAAGGCCTGTGAAATAAATAACACTTTTTATGTTAAAAAATTACATAAACCAAAAAATATGAAAAAAATGCCATAGTCATCAGGTGTAGTTTGAAAAGATTAAAACATTTACTAACTGCCTCTTTACAGAAAATGTTTGATTTTTCTTCTTTTGATTATAATGCCACAGTCATCAATACAAGGTCAATTGCCCATTTTTACAATTTTCTCATAATGAGGCTTATCATTGTGATTATTATAGCATCACAGCTGGCCTGTTTATATGGCTGGGACTTAAGTAAAGAGGAAGTGAGAAAGGTTGAGAGAGAGATAACATAAGTGGGAATAGGGAAGAAGGTTTAGAGGAAAATAGATTTTTTTTTTTTTTAATTCTATTGTGGTAGATCTGTTTGTTAACTGACTTGCTGCAGATCAGTGATCATTTCATCAGAGCACATTCTTATTCCTGTTTCCTTAGTCTCTCGAAAATCCTTTCTATGAGCAAACTCTCCTGATGTTGCTTTGTTAATGGTGGCTCCTATTTTTGGATCTGAAGTTATTTTTTTTTTTAACATTTATAATAAATTATTTCACCTTTTTTTCAAACTGTGTTCCCTTGAGCCCTAGAGTTACCCTGAGGTATCTCGGGGGACTGCCTTGTGAGGAAAGGGGGAGGCTGAGTAGATGGGACTCTAGGCTTCACCCATATTTCTTCTATATTCATTCCACTTATATATGTCTTTTCTCTATTATAATAAAAATTTAATTCCACTCAATAGCAAAACAACAACAACAACAACAACAAAATGTGATTTAAAAAAATGAGTAGAGGACCCGGATAGACATTTTTCCAAAGAAGATATACAGATGGCCAATAAGCACAAGAAAAGGGGCTCAACATCACTAATCATAAGAGAAATGCAAACAAAAACCACAATGAGATATCACTTCACACCTGTTATAATGGCTATTATCAAAAAGACAAGAGATAACTGTTGGTAAGGATGTGGAGAAAAAGGATCCCTTGTGCACTGTTGGTGGGAACGTAAATTGATGAAACCACTCTGGAAGCAGTATAGAGGTTTCTCAAAAAGTTAAAAATATTAAAAATACTTTATGATCCAGCAATCTCACACCTGGATATATATCCATAGGAAGTGGAAACAGGTTCCTGAAGAGATATCTGCACCCTTATGTTTATCGTAGCATTATTCACAATAGCCAAGATATGAAAACAACCTAAGTGTTCATCAATGGGTGCATGGATGTGGTGTATATATACAATGGAATATTATTCAGTCGTGACATAGAAGGAAACCCAACTATTTGCGACAACATGGATAGACCTTGAGGGCATCATATTAAGTAAAATGAAACAGCTCAAGAGAGTAGAGAGTGATTCCTGGAGACTAGGAAATGTGGGAAATAGGAAGAGGTTGGTAAAGGGTACAAACTTTTAGCTAGAAGATGAGTAAGGTCTGAGAATTTAATGTAAAACATGGTATCTGTAGTTAACACTGTATTATATAG
>NW_011888785.1:20895611-20896531 GCF_000151845.1 Pteropus vampyrus | reverse complement strand
TTTCCCAAATTGAATTTTTCTTGGTACCTCATCCAAAAATCAATCAACCATAAATATAAAGTTTATTTTGGACTCTTAATTTTTTTTATCATTATAGTATTTTTTATTACTGTGACTTTATGGTAACTTTAAAATCTGGTAGTATAAATCCTTCAAATTTGCTCTTGTTTTTAAAAATTGTCTTAGGTCCTTAAATTTCTGTAAATATATTGGAATTAGCTAACAAATCTGTGCAAAAATTGCTGCTGAAATTTTGATAGTGATAATGTTGAATATATAGTCGATTGGGGGATAATTGCCACCTTAACCATATTTAGTCTTCCAATCCATAGACATGGACAATCTCTATACTTATTTATATTTATATATTGATATTCTCTCAGCAGTATTTTATAGATTTCAGTGTGTAAACATAGCATGCACTTTTTTATTAAAAAATATTGGGGTGACATTTATTAATAAAATCAAGTAAGTTTCAAGTGAATTCAACAGTATGTTGTATATACATTGCATTGTGTTCACCACCTAAAGTTAGATTTCCTCCTATCACCAAATATTTGACCCTTTTTATCCCTGTCTACCTCCTCCCCTACTCTGGTAACCATTTAGCCACTGTTCATGTCCATGAGTCTCTGTTATGTTTGTTTGTTGCTTTCAGTTTTATATGAGTGAAATATGGTTTTCAACTTTTTCTGTCTGACTTATTACACTTAGCAACATTATATCAAGATCTTTTCATGTTGTTGCAAATGACAGTATTTCATCTTTTCTTATGGCTGAGTAATATTCCATTGTACCACATTTTTTTATCCAATCATCTATCATAGGACACTTTGCTTCAATGTCTTGGCCACCATGAATAACACAGCTATGAACTCAGGGTGCATATATCTTTGTAGATAAATGTTTTCAGATTTTTT
>NW_011888785.1:20889504-20891661 GCF_000151845.1 Pteropus vampyrus | reverse complement strand
AGTTTTTTTAAAAACTCACCGTCAAATATCCTTCATATTCCACTGTGTAATTCTGCCTGGATAAAATTAGAAAAATGTTCATTGAAGGTTAATATGTTAGAGAAAATTGCTTTTGTATAATGGAGAAAAATTCATTCTTACACTACAAAATGACTTTATATGGGGTCATTATAATTAACACTTGCCTGAGAGTAAATTCTGAACTGCTATGGGATAATATTCTAGAAATAAGTACAATAGGACAGAGAATGTAGGGGATCACATTTTAGATTGTGAGAGATAGTCTTATGCAGAGGGAAAAAGCTTTAATTTCAGAGAAAATCTGGAGCAAGGAAGGCATAATAATTTGGAGTCATCCAGGCTGATGCAGAGCCAAAGCATCCAAGCCCAGGCTCTTTTGTGTACTACATCTCCACCTGAAGGGGGAAAAACAAAAGTATCATTTCAGATAAACTTAGACGATAGTGTTGTAGGGAATCCTTTTTTCTCTGCAGCCTAACAATTTATTCATAAGATCATGAAGTCACAGGTAACAATTACTCTACACCAGCCTCCAGCTTTATTCAAATTAACCTTTTCCTCCTAACATACACAGGAAAAAAAAAAATCATTCTGGTGCTTACATATTACCTCAGATGAAGAAGAGATATATTGTAAAGAAAATATCACAGACTTTGGAAATAAATATCTTTCAATTGTGGCTCTACCAGTTTAAAACTATCACACATAGGAATATTGGAAAAGATTTATACATAGAGATTAAGAAATTTTTGAGTCTCCAACCATATTGCCTGCATTCAAATTCAGCTCTGTCATTGTTTAACTGTGGACAAGTTGATTAACTTCTTTAAGTCTCTCTCTCTCTCTTTCACTCATTTCCCAAAGTGGGTGGTAACAAAAAATAAATTTAATGGGGTTCTTATGAAGATTAAACTACCTAAAGCACTTAGAGCAATGTTTGGCATACAGTAATTGATTAATAAATGTTATCTATTGCTATATAACTATGAAGTCTGATTTAGTCACAGTTTCCTCAAACATAAAATGGGGAAATTATAACATATCCTAAGTTTATGATCAGAAGAGATATATCATGTAAAAGTCACTTGTCAATTTAGTAGGCATTTAAAAAAATAATTAGTGCTTCGTTAATCTTGCACAGGATTCAATTACTAATCTCTCAAAGGTTATTTCAAACGCCATTGAATAAAAGTAGTTATGTTGTGTTGCTGAGTTCTGGTTGTTTCACTTTCTGACCAATATTTGGCATTATCCACCTTTTTGATTATAGCCCTTCTAGTAGTTGGCTTAAGTTATATCATTTTGCTTTCATTTTGTGTCTCCCAAAAGAATAATGATGTTGAGTACCTTTTCATGTGCATATTATCCATTTATATATCTTCTCTAGAGAAATTTCTATTAGATTATTTTGCTCACTTTAGTTAAATATTTGACTTTGTAATACCAAATTTAAAAGTTATATATTTTCGATCTATTTTTAATTTTTTGAAGAAATATGGTTTATTTAATTTACATCACTACATAACAAATTGCCACAAATTTACTGGCTTGAAACAACTCACACATATTTTATATCACAATTCTCCTGAGTCAGAAGTCTGGGCATAACTTAGTGCAGTTCTCTGTTCAGGATCTTACCAGGCTGCCATCAAGATTTTGGCAAAGCACTATTTCCCTCTGGAGGTTCATATAGGAACGGATCGGCTTCCAAATTCATTCAGGTTGTTAGCAGAATTCATCTTCTTGAGATTTAAATATTGGTCTTGGCTTTTTACTGGTTTTTGGCTGGAGGATGCCTATAGTTGCTTGACACATGAGCTTCCTCATGATGGCTATAAAGTTCATTAAGCTAGTGAGGAGTCTAAGCTCCACTTGGCTTAGACTATCTTATATAACCAACTATTGATGGTTGTGATGTCTCATCACTGGTGCCATATTCTATAAGTTGCATGCAAGTCAAAGGTAGTGCCTACACTGAATGGAAAAGGATTAAACAAAGGAATAGACACCAGGAAGAAACCATTGGGATGTTGCTTGCATCTCTCATTTGAAAATATATTCTCTCTGTTTGTAGTTTGTATTTTCATTTACTTAATGGTGTCTTTTAACATATAGAAGTTTTAATTTTAATAAAGT
>NW_011888785.1:20886849-20888079 GCF_000151845.1 Pteropus vampyrus | reverse complement strand
ATGTCTGTTGGCCATTCATATGTCTTCTTGGAAAAAGTATCTGTTCAGGTCCTGCCAACTTTTTAATTGTATTGTTTTTTTTATTGTCAAGACATATGAAATCTTTATATACTTTGGATATTAGGCCCTTGTCACAGGCATTGTTTGCAAATATATTCTCCCATTTGGATGGGTGTCACTTTGCCTTGTTGATGGTTTCTTTCACTGTGCGAAAGCTTTTTAGTTTGATATAGTTCTATTCATTTATTTTTGCTTTTCCTTCCCTTGTCTTTGATTCAAATTCATAAAATCCTCTCTAAATCTAAAGCCCACGAGTTTAGTACATATGTTTTCTTATTTGCAATTTGGTGTTTTAGGTCTTATATTCAGGTCCTTGGTCCATTTTGACTTAATTTTGGTGTGCAGTGACAGACAACAGTCTAGCTTAATTCGTTCACATGTGACTTTCCAGTTTTCTCAGCATCATTCATTGAAGAGGCTGTCCTTTCTCCATAGTATTTTTTTGGCTCCTTTGTCGAAAATTATTTGCTGATCTATGTGGGAGTTTAATTCTGGACTCTCAATTCTGTTCATCTGGTCTGTGTCTGTTTTTTTCTGCCAAAATGTGCTATTTTGATTATTTTCTTTTTGTTATATAATTTGAAGTCAGGCAGAGTGATACCTCCACCCTTGTTCTTTTTTCTCAGGATAACTTTGGCTATTCGGGGTCTTTTGAGCTTCCACACAACTCTGATGATATTATGTTCTATTTCATTTAAAAAATGCCATTGGGATTTTGATGGGTATTGCATTAAATCTGTACAATGCTTTAGGTAATAAAGCCATTTTAATTACGTTGTCTCTTTCAATCTAAGAACACAAAATATCTTTCCAATTCTTTGTGTCTTTTTCTATTTCTTTTAATAATGTCTTGTGGTTTTTAGTGTACAGGTCCTTAACATGTTTTGTTAGCTTTATTCCTAGGTATTTTATTCTTTTTGTTGCAATTGCAAAGGAAATTTTTTTTTCATTTTCTTTCTGAAAATTCATTATTAGAGTATAGGAACGCTATGGATTTTTGAACATTGATTTTTGATCCTGAAACTTTACTGTATTTGTTTATTATTTCTAATTTTTTTTTTTTTTTAGTGGAGCTGTTTGGGTTTTCTATATAGATAATCATGTTATAGGCAAAAAGTGACTATTTGACTTCTTCATTCCCTATTTGGATGCCTTTTATTTCTATTTTTT
>NW_011888785.1:20884236-20886799 GCF_000151845.1 Pteropus vampyrus | reverse complement strand
TATAGATAATCATGTTATAGGCAAAAAGTGACTATTTGACTTCTTCATTCCCTATTTGGATGCCTTTTATTTCTATTTTTTGCCTGATTGTTATGAGCAGGACTGACAATACTATATTGAACAATAGTGGTGATAATGGACAGCCTTGTCTTGTTCCTGATCTTAGAGAAAAGGTTTTTAGTTTTTCACTATTAAGTGTAATATTAGCTGAGGGTTAGTCGTATATGGCCTTTATTATGATAAGGTACTTTCCTTTTTACCCATTTTATTAAATATTTTAATCATAAATAGGTGCTTTATCTCATCAAAGGCTTTTTCTGTATCGATTGATATGATCATATGGTTTTTATTCTTTATTTTGTTTATGTGGTGTATCACATTAATCTATTCGTATATGTTAAACTATCTCTGTGCCCCTGGGATAAAGCCCATTTGATCACGGTATATAATCTTTTTAATGTGTTTGTGTATTCAATTTGCTAGTGTTTTATTTAGGATTTTTGCATCTGCGATCATGAGAGATACTGGTCTGTAGTTGTTTTTATTTTGTTTTGTTTTTTTTTGGTTACCTTTACCAGGTTTTGGCATTAGGATAATAATGGCCTCATAAACTGAGTTAGAAAGTATTGCCTCCTCTTTGATTTTTTGGAAAAGTTTAAGAATTGGTATTAAATCTTTGAAGTTTGGTAAAATTCACTGGTGAAGCCATCTGATCCTGGACTTTAACTTTTTGCTAAGTTTTTGATGATTGTTTCAATTTCCATACTGTTGATCAGTCTATTTAGATTATCCAGTTCATGATTCTGTCTAGGAAGGTTGTATATATTTAAGAATTTATCGATTTCTTTTAGGTTATTAAATTTGGTGTCATATAATTTTTCATAGTATTCTTGTATGATTCTTTGTATTTAGGTGGTATCTGTCATAACTTCTCTTTCATTTCTAATTGTGTTTGTGTCCTTTATCTTTTTTCTTTAGTAAGTCTAGCCAGACATGTGTCAATTTTATTAATCTTCTCAAACAACCAGCTCTTTGTTGCATTAATTTTTTCTACCATCTTTTTGTTCTCAATTTCATTTAATTTTGCTCTAAGTTTTATTATTGCCTTCCTTCTGCTGACTTTGGGCTTTATTTGTTCTTCTTTTTCTAGTTTTTTAAGACATATGTTAGGTTGTTTATTGGGCTCATTCTTGTTTTTTGAGATAAGCCTGTAATAATATGAATTCTCCTCTTATTACTGCTTTTTCTATATCCCAAAGGTTTTGATATGTTGTACTTTCATTTCGTTTGTTTCTACGTATCTCTTGATTTCTCCTTTTACTTCTCTGACTTAGTCACTCTTCAGTTTCACGTTGTTTAATCTACATGTATTTGTGGTTCTTCCTGCTTTCTTTCTACAGTTGATCTCCAGCTTCAAAGCATTATGGTCAGAGAATATGCTTGGTATAATTTGTCTTCTTAAATTTATTGAGGCTAGTTTTGTGTCCCAACATATGGTCTATCCTTGAAAAAGTTCCATGTGCACTAGAGAAGAATGTATAAGCTGCTGTTTGGGGATGAAAAGCTCTTTGAATGTTGATTATGTCCAATTGGTTTAATGTGTAATTTAAGGATGATATTTTCTTATTGATTTTCTGTTTGGATGACCTATGCATAGCTGACAGTGGGGTTTTTATGTCTCCTACTATAATTGTGTTTTTGTCAGTTTCTCCCTTTAGTTCTGTTAGTAGTTGTTTTATATATTTTGGTGCTGCCTCGTCGGGAACATAAATATTGATAAGTGTTAAGACTTCTTAATGTATGTTTCCCTTTATAATTACAAAGTGTCCATCATCGTCTCTCATTACCCTTTTTTCTTGAAGTCTATTTGATCAGATATAAGTACAGCTACACCCACTTTTCTCTGTATGCCATTTGCTTTGAGTATTGTTTTCCACCCTTTCACTTTTAGTCTATATTTGTCCTTGCAGCTGAGATGTATCTCTTGAACGTAACACATGGTTAGGTTTTGTTTTTTGAACCAATCTGCTACTCTGTGCCTTTTTATTTTTTAGTTCAATTAATTTACATTTAGGGTGATTATTGAAATACAATGTTTTCCTATAGCCATTTTATCTTTTGTTATTTTGGTAGCTTGGTGTCCCCATTGTTTCTTTGTTCTTGTGTTTCTGTCTGTTATTTTAATTTGGTGGTGTTTTGTGGCTTTTACCTCTATTCCCTCTTATTTTGTGTTATGTGTCTCAGTTCTGGATTTTTAGTGTGTCGTTACCATTAAGTATATGTAAAGAATAGCTCTGTGTGTGTGTGTGTGTGTGTGTGTGTGTGTGTGTGTGTGTGTGTGATTTATTATTATTTATTTTCTTCTGCGTGTACTTTATCTCCGTTCCCCTTTGTGGATTTGGATCTTTACTCACTCCCCTTTTCTGTTTTTGTTGTCTCAAATTATTGATATATGTGCTGAATGTTCATTTCTAAATTGCAGTAGCCGTTATCTTCTCTTTTTAGAGTGTTTTTTTAGGGGGGCAGGTTTTAACCATTGTGTAATATTTAAGCTTTCCTGTTC
>NW_011888785.1:20877509-20884186 GCF_000151845.1 Pteropus vampyrus | reverse complement strand
TGTTTGTGTCCTTTATCTTTTTTCTTTAGTAAGTCTAGCCAGACATGTGTCAATTTTATTAATCTTCTCAAACAACCAGCTCTTTGTTGCATTAATTTTTTCTACCATCTTTTTGTTCTCAATTTCATTTAATTTTGCTCTAAGTTTTATTATTGCCTTCCTTCTGCTGACTTTGGGCTTTATTTGTTCTTCTTTTTCTAGTTTTTTAAGACATATGTTAGGTTGTTTATTGGGCTCATTCTTGTTTTTTGAGATAAGCCTGTAATAATATGAATTCTCCTCTTATTACTGCTTTTTCTATATCCCAAAGGTTTTGATATGTTGTACTTTCATTTCGTTTGTTTCTACGTATCTCTTGATTTCTCCTTTTACTTCTCTGACTTAGTCACTCTTCAGTTTCACGTTGTTTAATCTACATGTATTTGTGGTTCTTCCTGCTTTCTTTCTACAGTTGATCTCCAGCTTCAAAGCATTATGGTCAGAGAATATGCTTGGTATAATTTGTCTTCTTAAATTTATTGAGGCTAGTTTTGTGTCCCAACATATGGTCTATCCTTGAAAAAGTTCCATGTGCACTAGAGAAGAATGTATAAGCTGCTGTTTGGGGATGAAAAGCTCTTTGAATGTTGATTATGTCCAATTGGTTTAATGTGTAATTTAAGGATGATATTTTCTTATTGATTTTCTGTTTGGATGACCTATGCATAGCTGACAGTGGGGTTTTTATGTCTCCTACTATAATTGTGTTTTTGTCAGTTTCTCCCTTTAGTTCTGTTAGTAGTTGTTTTATATATTTTGGTGCTGCCTCGTCGGGAACATAAATATTGATAAGTGTTAAGACTTCTTAATGTATGTTTCCCTTTATAATTACAAAGTGTCCATCATCGTCTCTCATTACCCTTTTTTCTTGAAGTCTATTTGATCAGATATAAGTACAGCTACACCCACTTTTCTCTGTATGCCATTTGCTTTGAGTATTGTTTTCCACCCTTTCACTTTTAGTCTATATTTGTCCTTGCAGCTGAGATGTATCTCTTGAACGTAACACATGGTTAGGTTTTGTTTTTTGAACCAATCTGCTACTCTGTGCCTTTTTATTTTTTAGTTCAATTAATTTACATTTAGGGTGATTATTGAAATACAATGTTTTCCTATAGCCATTTTATCTTTTGTTATTTTGGTAGCTTGGTGTCCCCATTGTTTCTTTGTTCTTGTGTTTCTGTCTGTTATTTTAATTTGGTGGTGTTTTGTGGCTTTTACCTCTATTCCCTCTTATTTTGTGTTATGTGTCTCAGTTCTGGATTTTTAGTGTGTCGTTACCATTAAGTATATGTAAAGAATAGCTCTGTGTGTGTGTGTGTGTGTGTGTGTGTGTGTGTGTGTGTGTGTGTGATTTATTATTATTTATTTTCTTCTGCGTGTACTTTATCTCCGTTCCCCTTTGTGGATTTGGATCTTTACTCACTCCCCTTTTCTGTTTTTGTTGTCTCAAATTATTGATATATGTGCTGAATGTTCATTTCTAAATTGCAGTAGCCGTTATCTTCTCTTTTTAGAGTGTTTTTTTAGGGGGGCAGGTTTTAACCATTGTGTAATATTTAAGCTTTCCTGTTCATAAGGGTTGTACTTTCCTACTTCTGTCTGCCTGTTAGTCATCTTACTAATAATTATGTTTTTTTGTTTTTTTGTTTTTTTGTCCTTTTGTTTTAGGAAGAATAATCTCCTTCAGTATTTCCTGTAATGCAGGCCTTGTGGTGGAGAATTTCCTCAGCTCCTGTATGTCTGGAAAGGTCTTTATTTCTCCTTCATATCAAAAGGAGAACTTTGTTGGATATATTATTCTTGGCTGGTAGTTTCTTTCTTTCAATACTTTGAATATTTGGTTCCACTCTTTCCTTGCTTGGAAGGTTTGTGCTGAGAGTCCAATGATAGTCTAATGCAAAGGTCCCCAGTCCTCATGCTTGGACCAGTACCAGTCCATGGCCTGTTAAGAACTGGGCCTCACATCAGGTGAGTGGCGGATGAGCCAGTAAAGCTTCATCTGTATTTGCAGCCACTCCCCAGCACTAGCATTGTCACTTCAGCTCCACCTCAGATCATCAGGAATTAGATTCTCATAGGAGCACTGGTCCCGTTCCCTGGTGCCAAAAAGGTTGGGGACCACTGGTCTAATGGGTTTTCCTTTGTAAGTTACTGTCTTCTTTTCACTGGCTGCCTTGAGAATTATTTCTTTGTCATTAATTTTTGATAATTTTAATATAATGTATCTTGGAAAGGCCTTTTTGAGTTGAGTTGAGTGTTCTGTTTGCGTCATGAATTTGAAAATCGAGTTCTTTCAATAGGTTTGGCAATTTTTAGTTGGCTATTTGTTTGAATCTCTGTTCCCCTCTTCTCCTTCTGGTATATCCATTATTCTTATGTTGCTTTATCTGATGGTGCCAGATAGTTTTTATCGAGGTCTTTCATTTTTCTTCATGCTTAAGTCTCTCTTCTTCCTTCCACATCATTCCAGATTTCTATCTTGGCTATCACTAATTCTTCCCTCCATCTGGACAGCTCTATTTCCTAAGCTTGCTATTTCATTCTTCATTTTTCCGAATGTGTTCTTCATCTCCAGAAGTTCTAATTTTTTTTTAGGGTTTTAATCTTCTAAGTATTCATTTTGTTCATTTATTTTGTTTCTAATTTCTTGGATTAGTCAGTCAGAATTTTCTTACATCTTGTTCAGGTTTTTTTAGAAGTGCAATTCTGAATTCTCTGTCATTTAAATCACATATTTCTATGCCATTAAGCTTATGTTCTGGAGATTTTTCACTTTCTTTTTTTAACTGCCTTGTCACTTTGGTTGTTTATGTCATTTGATGAACTATTTCTCTGCCTGGGCATTAATAGGAGTGTACTCTTTTTTTTTTTTTTTAATTAATTATATAATGATCTGTCTTTAGCAGGTTGATGAGAAGGGGGTTTTCTTTTGATTTCCAATAGCTGGCATCTGAACCTCTTGAATATCTGCTTTGAGGCTAAAAATATCCTTTTCTTTTCTGGTGTGTACCTGTGTGCCGTTTCAGTAATCAGGTTGCCTCAGTCACAGGGCTGTACCCTGGTGAAATGGTGCTATGGGTGATGGGGGTCTGAGTCTCTGAAGAAGTCATAAGTCTCATTACAGCCCCAACAATCAGATGCAATGTTCCACTGCTTCCTTCCAGGCTCAGCCTGACTAGTTGGGTTAGGGCTGATTCAGACAGGTCTACCTAGTGCTCTTCCCATAGTGCTGTTCCTCAGATTTCAACTGTTTTGCTTTGCTATCACCATACCTGTTTCTGATACTGGCTGTAGTATGCATTTAGGTACTGGTTGCGTAAAGTTCCCTTAGGCTCAGCACTCTTAGCTCTGAAATGATATGAGGAGTGGAGGGCGCTCTCTGGGTTGGTGGGAGGCAGTGGCATGGCCAGGCTTCGTGACTCAGTTTCCCGCTTGGCAATGACAATTGCTAATCCACAGCTGTCTCTCCTCTGCATTCAGTCTCCACCCTGCTCTCTGCCCTACTCCCTGGGCTCCACTGCATGGAATATGCTGATCACTCAGGCAGCTCTGTTCCAGCTTCAAAGAGCCAAGAACTTGCTGCAAAATATCCCCTCCCCGTCCTCAGCAGTGAGCCCTGGCTGCTGCTTATTGCATCTCCTTTGTTTCTTGCTCCTAATCTGCCTCCCGGACTCACAATTTGCCCACCTCCTGATGTTCTGATGTGCAGCTCTCTCATATGTGCTTGTGTGCAGGTTGGGTGTTATTTGTTGAGTTGTAGATGTTCAGTTTGTTGTTATTTCAAGGGGAGAGAGGTGGGGAGATGCCTCTTGCTGCCATGCTTCTGACCTGGCATGCATTTTTATAAGTGGTTTAAGTATTCTATTAATTTTGATGTGATGAATAGTTATATAATTGATATTTTTGGATTGTTTGTTGCTAATACATATAAATATATGTATTAGCAACAAACAATCCAAAAATATATTTAATTTTAATATGTTTATCTTGTGGTGGTGACCTAATTTATTAATTCTAGCAATGTTTTCGTGTGTGTGTGTGGATTCCTTAGGATTTTCTACATATAAAGTACTCTCTTTCTCCCTCCCCCTCTCTCTCTCTCACACACACACATACACACAACACAACAGACAAACACCTGTTTCTATCTCTAGCTTTCCTTTCTACTTTTCTCCCTCTTTCCTTTCCTTTCTCTTCCCTTTCCTTCCATTCCCTTCCCATCCCCTCTCTATTTTCTGTTTCATTGAATTCCGCTTTAATTTTTTTTCTCATTTGAAATTTTATTTTAAAATTAAATTTATTGGATTAACATTGGTTAATAACATTTAAAAATGTTAGGTATACAATTCCATAATGTCATCTATACATTGCTAGTTTCCTTCTGTCACAATATTTGACCCCCTTTACCCTTTTCATCCTCCCGCCCCACACCTTCCCCACTGGTAACCAACATACAGTTGCCTATGAGTTTCTTTGTTTTGTTTATTTATCGCTTTGTGTTTTCTATCCCACATATGAGTTATGATTCTTGTCCTTTTCTCACTGACTTTTTTTCACTTAGCATGATACTCTCAGATCCATCTATGTTGTCACAAATGGCAATATTTCATCTTTTGTTGATGAGTTATATTTCATTGTATATATGTACTACATCTTCTTTATCAAGTTGTTCATCAAAGGACACTTAGGTTGTTTCTGTGTCTTGGCTACCATGAATAATGCTGCAATGAAAAGAGGGTACATTTTTCTATGAATAAGTGTTTTCAAGTTTTTCAGGTAGATACCCAGAAGAGGGATTGCTGGGTCATATGATAGCTCTATTTTAATTTTTTGAGGAAACTCCATACTGTTTTCCATAGTGACTGTACCAATTTACATTCCCACTAGCAGTGTATGAGGGTTTCTTTTCCACACAACTTTTCCAACACTTGTTATGTCTTGCCTTGTTGATAGTGGCCATTCAAACAGGTGTGAGGTGGTATCTAATTGTGGTTTTGATTTGCATTTCCCTTACAGCTAGTGAAGTTGGACATCTTTTTATATCTCTGTTGGTGGTTTATATGTCTTCTTGGGAAAAGTGTCTGTTCAGGTCTTTTGCTCATTTTTTAACTGGATTGTTTGGTTTTTTGTTTTGTTGAGTTGTATGAGTTCTTACATATTTTGTATATTAGCCCCTTGTCAGAGGTATGGTTTACAAATATCTTCTCCCATTAAGTTGATTGCTGTTTTATTTTGTTCACTGTTTCTTTTGCTGTGCAGAAGATTTTTAGTTTGATATAGTCCCATTCATTTATTTTTGCTTTTACTTTCCTTGCCTTTGATGTCAAATTCACAAAAACATGTTTGAGACCAAGGTCTATAAGTTTAGTGCCTTTGTTTTCTTCTATGTATTTTATTGTTTCATGTCATATATATGTTTTTAATTTATTTTGAGTTAATTTTTGTATATGGTGTTGGAGAGCAGTCTAGTTTTATTCTTTTGCATATAGCTTTCCAATTTTCCTAACACCATTTATCGAAGAGATTTTCCTTTCTCTGTCATATATTTTTGTCTTCTTTGTCAAAAATTAGTTGCCCATATATATATGTGTGGATTTATTTCTGGGCTCTCAATTCTATTTCATTGGTCTGTGTGTCTATTTTTTCTGCCAATACCTTACTGTTTTGATTAGTGTAGTTTTGTAGTATAATTTGAAGTCAGGGAGCGTGATATTGCTGCCTTTTTTTTTTCTCAGAATTCCTTTGCATATTTACCATCTTTTTGATTCTATACAAATTTGAGATTTTTTTCTTTTTAAATACCATAGGGACTTCAATGAGGACTGCATTAAATCTGTATATTGCTTTAGGTAATATGGCCATTTTAACAATATTAATTCTATCCATGAACACAGAATATCTTTTCATTTTTTTGTATCTTCAATTTCTTTCAACAATATCTTATAGTTTTCAGGGTATAGCTCCTTTACTTTCTTTGTTAAGTTTATTTTAGGTATTTTATCTTTTTTATTTTTTTTGCAATCGCTGATGAGATTGTTTTATTTCTTTTTCTAATATTTTATTGTTAGTAGATAGGAACACAATAGATTTTTGTACATTGATTTTGTATCTTGCAACTTTATTTGTTTATTGATTTCAATAGTCTTTTGGTGAGGTCTTTAGGGTTTTCTATATAAGGAATTGTCATCTACAAATAGTGACGGTTTTACTTCTTTATTCCCAATCTGAATGCCTTTTATTTCTTTCTCTTGTTTGAATGTTCTGGCTAGTACTTTCAGTATGTTGAATGACAGTGGCAAGAGTAGACATCTTTATCTTGTTTCTAACCTTAGAGGAAAAACTTTCAGTTTTTTACCATTGAATATAATATTAGCTGAGTATTTGTCATATATGGCCTTTATTATGTTGAGGTGCTTTCCTTCTATACCTACTTTATTGAGTATTTTAATCATAAATAGATGTATCTTTTCAAATGCTTTTTCTGCATTTATTGATATGACTTTATGATTTTTATCTTTATTTTGTTAATTGTTATATCATGTTGATCTATTTGCATATGTTGAACTATACTTGCATCCCTGGAATGAATCCCACTTGATCATGATGTATTATCTTCTTTTAATGTATTTTATTTC
>NW_011888785.1:20844368-20876664 GCF_000151845.1 Pteropus vampyrus | reverse complement strand
ATATGATCTGTTTTTGAGAATGTTCCATGTGCACCAAGAAGAATGTATATTCTGTTGTTTGGGGATATAAAGTGCTGTAAATGTTGATTATGCCATTTGGCCTGTGTCATTTGAGGACAGTATTTCCTTTTGACTTTCTGTTTGGATGACCTATCCATTCTGTCAATGGGGTGTAGGTTCCTTAATATATTTGCATTTTTGTCAGTTTTTCCCTTTAGGTCTGTTAGTAATTGCTTTATATATTTTGGTTCCCTCAGGTTGGGTGTACATATAGTGGTAAACATTATGTCTTCTTGATAAATTGTCCCCTTTATCATTATAAAATATCTATCTTTGTTTCTCGCTATCTTTATTATCTTGAAATCTACACCCACTTTTCCCTAGATGCCATTTGCTTGGAGTATCAATTTGTACTCCTTCACTTTGAGTATATGTTTGTCTTTGTAGCTGAGATCTGTCTCCTGAAGATAAGATATAGTTAGGTATTGTTTTTTATCCATCCCGCTATTCTGTGACTTTTAATTGGTGAGTTAAGTCAATTTACATTTAGGGTTATTATTGATATATGAGAACTTACTCTGTCATTTTATCTTTTGTTTTCTGGTTGCTCTGAATTGCTATTATTTCTTTTTCCCTGTGTTTCTGCCTGCTTTTTAGTTCAGTGGTTTTCTATTAGATTTTCTTCTGTTTCCTCTCTTTTACGTTATGTGTCTCATTTCTAGAATTTTATTTTGTAGTTACCATTATGTTTATGAAAAAATAGGTTTATACATAAAATAGTCCTTTTTTTCTGATTGCAACTTATCTTTTTTTACCTATACGAGTTCTGTCCTTTTCCCCCTGCCCTTTTATGCTTTTGTTGTCACAAATTATCCCTTTTTATAGCAGCTGTGTTTTTGTTTCCAAATTGTAGAAGCTTTAGCCCCTTTTTTTGAAAATGCTTTTACCCTCTTTAAGCTTTATGTTATAATTATAACATAATTTAATACTCTATTGTGAAATAGAGATGTGATTTTCTGCTTTTTTCTGTTTGTCATCTTACTCACGATTTTGTATCCTTCTATCTTTTTGTTTCAGATAGAAGAGCTCCTTTAAACATTTCTTGTAATGCAGGTTCTGTGGTGGTAAAATTCCTCAGCTTTTGTTTGTCTGGAAACACTTTTATTTCTCCTTCATATATAAGGGATAACATCTGGATATATTATTTTTGGCTAGTGATTTTTCTCCTTCAATATTTTGAATATGTGATTCCACTATCTTCTAGATTAGGATTTCTAATGAAAAATCTGATGATAATCTAATTGTGGATCTCTTTATAGGCTATTGTCTTCTCTTCCCTGGCTGCCTTGAGAATTCTTTCTTTGTCATTCACTTTTGACCGTTTTAATATAATGTTTCTTGGAGAAGGTCTTTTTGCATTTAGGTAAATAAGTATTCCGTTTGCTTCTTGGATTCAGGGTCCAGCTCTTTTTATAGGTTTAGGAAGTTCTTGTCGATTATTTGTTCGAAGAGACTCTATGTTCCCTTTTCCCTCTCTTCTTTTAGTATACCCATTATTCTTATATTGCTCTTTCTAATAGAATCAGATTGCTCTTGTAGAGATTTTTCAGTTTTTTTTTTTTACTCTCAATTCTCTCTCTCCTTGCACCCAAGTTATTTCTAGATTTCTAACTTCAATATCAGTAATTCTTTCCTCCATTTTGTCTGCTCTATTTCCTAAGCTCTCTAATTCATTCTTCATCTAATTGAGTTTTTCATTCCCAGAACTTCTGTTTTTTGTTTATTTGTTTTTGTTTCAATATCTTTGAAAACTGCTTTGCTTGTTGATCTTATTTCTGAGCTCATTGAACTGCCTTTCTGAGTTGTTTTTTTTTTTTTTTTGTACCTTACTGAATATTTTCAGAACTACAGTCTTAAATTCTCTGTCATTTAAATCAGTCTTCCATGTCTTTAAGTTTATTTTCTGAAGATTTTAATTTTCTTTCACATCTACCTTGTTACCTTGAGTATTCATGCTACTTGATAGATTATTTATTTGCCAGGGCATTTGAAGAATGGGAATTTTTTTTTAAGTACAGCTATGCTTTAATAATTTAATAAGTTGACAAGTAGAGGGCTTTTTTATTTTTTCCAGTAGATGATGGTATAATGCAAGTTTTCTTTTCTCTTTCCTGCCTACTAGTACTTCTGAGATCTCGTAAGGCAGTGTCACCTTGGTTGTTGGTAATGCCCCATATTCTCTCTGGAGGTAGGTGCCCCCTCTGTGACTGGGTCACCCTGGTCTCAGGGCACCACTCCCATGGTGGAATGTGGCAGGAGATGGAGCTCTGGGCCTGTAAGTTCCCAGCATTGTTTCCCTGCAACCAGAGGCAGCCAGCCATGCTGTATTATCTAAGGTATAGCAGCTGCCTCTACTGGACTGTGCTGCTATAGGTGGGGGATGGGTGGGTGGGTGGAGGTAGGTTCCCAGGTCTGGGGCTCTGTTTTTTCTACTTGGTTTAGCTGCAATGTGTACTGGTCATTCAGGCTGGAATATTGTTTCTGCCCCTTAGGTTCTCTTCAGGCTGTCAAATGAGGGCCATAATCTTATATTTCCACTGCTATTATGTCAGCTGGAGCCAGGCAGGCATGGGGGCGGGTGTGGATTTGCACATCTGTGTGAAGGTGGCTGCTCAACAGTATCAACCACATCTTTGAACTGCATTTCTGCCTTCATCATTCAGCTCAGCCACAATGTGTACCAGCCTCTAAACGGACTGGTCTTGCTTTCTCTGCCTCTGTGGCCCTCTCTATACTGTACAGTGAATGCTGCAATCTAACCCTCCATTTCTACTGAGTTAGCAGGGCTGCTGTGAGTGTCAGACTACATCTGTGGCTTGCCTCTCTGTCCTTTCCCTATCCTACCTCCCCTGATCACTTCAATATATCCACTGTCAAATCTCAATGTGTGTCTCAGATGTGTCTGTGTATCGAGCAAGAAATCCTTCATTGAATTATAGTTGTCCAGCTTATTGCAACTTTCTAAGGAGAGACCAAGAGGTCTTTTTACTCCTTCATGCTGCTTATATCACTACCTGTAGTATTTTTGAGGGATGGGATGTATAGGCATATATTTTAACATACTGATTAAATTTATTTAATAGTAGTGGGTCTATGTGACCTTTCAATTAACTTATTGCTTCTAGATATATTTATACTAGAACTGTGAATTTCTCCATTTTTATATTTATTTGCCTAAACTATTTTAGTTACTCTTAATCATTTAACCTCTGTGTTTTTTTTATTTCTAATATAGTTCATTAATAATGTTTTTTCTCTCATTTTGTCACATCAAAATTCCCAAATTTTGTCTATTTTATTGATCCTTTTGGCGGTTTTGAACCTCATTTTTTTTATTTCTTATTTTAGTGATCAAAATTTAAGGCACGTTATTGCTAATTGCTTTTTCAGCTGCACTACAGAGATTTACCTTGAACTAGCAATTATATAAGAATATTCACTTTCTAATTTGAAAGATATATGGTTTTATATATACATAAATATTTGGATACATTTTATTTATTTATAAATTTATTATTATTAATTTGAGGACAATTGTTCTGATAATTACTATGATTGATGTGTTACAGTTTCCCACTATGATTATGTAATGGTCAATTTTTCCTTCAACTGTATCATTTTTTTGTCTCAAATCTTTCTATATTCTTTGAGCCCGGAGATAGGTCTCTCTCCCAGGAGATTTCTCTTTGCCAGGAACCAGAATGCTATAAAACATTAACCTAATTTAAATTTGGCTTTGACCAAGAAACTACTCAACAGTTGTATACTCAGACTGATATGTACTTTAGGCCATACTTATCATTATGAGTGGACAACAGAATTTTCTTCTATATTTTAAATTTCACCTTGAATCCAAGCTGATATAAATATATGTTGCAGTTGTCTGATATTGACTACAGAAAAACTTTTTTAAAAATTCACACTTTCCTAAAGTTGCACTCCTTTAATGATCTTATTTTAGGCAGAAATCTTATTTCTAAGTAACCACTTTACCATGCCCAAAGTCGTGATTCCTTTCTTTCCCTTATGCAGACACTAAAACCCAAAATTCAAATATTTAACTCAGTTAATGCCTTTAGGGCATTCATGATTTCAGGGCTCTTTAAAGCTGTGGTTTTCAGCCTCTTTTTCATTTTCTGCTTCTGGGGATTTCCTTAACATCTTGCAAGGTCAGCTATGCATTCAGAAATAGCACTTCTATGTATTTTATGCTGGTAGTTTTTTTTCTTTTTTTCATGATGTATAGTCAGCACTGTTACTGGAAATAGAAGTAACAGTATAACTTTTCCATAAAAAAAAAACTTTTATAAGCCTTCATTTTTAAAATTGCAGATATTATAGGAGAGAAAAGATAAAACATAATTAATAACATTAATAGAGTATCACTTAATATCTAAGCAAGGCTTTAATTTCTGTTTAGTTTTTATTTATACAACTGGATATTTCCTTTTTGATTTAGGAATTATTCAGAGATATTTCCTCAAGATTTAGACAGGACTCTGTTGGGATTATAAGGTAGAATGATAAGTCTTATGGGTGTTAAATTCCTAAACATTTAGCAATTAAATTAGCAAGTGGTATCCATATTTAGGCAGATAATAAAATAGTACTTGGCAGACTTAATGTAATGCAGAATACTTTAGAAGAGATGATTAAGCTAATTTTTTTAATCAAAAATTAAAATTTAAACATATGTTTAGTAAGCTTGCTTTTTATTTGTGAATGGATTGATGTTCACAGACAATTGAAATGTAGAGCTCTCAGAGTGAAACTTCACTCCTTTTTTTCACTGTCCACTCATGTCCCTTGGTAGAATAAATTCTCTACATAGGTACTCTGAGTCTTTAAAAGAACTATCAGTCATTCTTTTCAAAATCTGTTATTTTAACAATTATGATCTCTTTCTAAATAGCCTCTAAATGCTCATAAATGTCATCAACATCAGGCTATCTAGAAAATATTTTTCACTATTTAATATCTCTATAAGTTATTATTAGTTGTTAAAATTATGGGTACTGACACATTTGATTGATACAGAGTTAATTCAATGCTAAAGGTGTATCTTACCTCAAAAATTCTCAGACTATTCAATAGACTAGTATGCATAATAAGTTGAATACAGACTATCTTTAACATATTTAATTATAGAGCCTGTTTTCGAGGAGCTTCTCCAGGACTCTTCACTTCTTCCACCCTGGACCATTTTTTCCATTGTAATATATCTTTAGAAATACTTTACTTTCATCTAATCTCATCATATTACTCTCTTGATTACAAATTCTCCTCAAAACTCCCCATTTCCTAAAATCATGAGATAAAACTGTATACATCTTGTCCAAAATATTTAACCAGCGTCATTCCTATCCATCACTTCTTACCATCATATCTCATGCACTAGTCATTAGATACACCAAAACTTTTATTTTTTTTTATCCCAAACAAATATTGCTTTCTCACTACAATTTTGAACATAGAGTTCTCTCTGCTTGGTTAATTTTTTGCTATTCTATTCTTGCCAAACTACTATACATCTTTCAAGTTTTTCTCAAATATTTTCTGCCTTTTGAAAGTTGTCTGACATAACCAGACAGCATTCTCCCAATCTTCTGGGCTTTCAGAGTATATAGTTTATGTATATATTAAAACAAGTATCATATTATTATCAATTATTTATATATCAATTATTTTATCTTAGTATGTGAACTTCAGTATAATAAGTTTCCAGTCATCATTTTGTAAAATGATGATAGAACTGAAATTCTCATTTTTAGCTGAAATCCTAAGGTAACAGGTACCGAACATTTTTACATTCTAAGGACTTATAAACAACCGATATTGAATTTGCTTAGGAGATAGATAAAATAGATTTTGGAACTATCACTCATTTTCTGGCTATGCAATTGATGATTCAAAAAAGGAGCGTGGAAATTGGGGATATTTCTTTGAAAAAAATTTTGCTTTGAATAACAACCTATATACTAATAGGAAAAAAGAGGAAAGTATACTTTTTTTTCACTTTCAATCTGGTAAAGGAGGCTTCAAGTTGACCATTTAGAGAGTTTGATACATATCCTCTGGCATTGAGGGCTGCTATAAACTTATACATGTATAAAAAACATAAATGGTGAGAGCTTAACTGGAATTACATGGGGCAAGAAAATAGAGAGTTGTACTCAGACAAGTTACAACATTTCTATAGCTATAGATTTAAAAGTATGTGAAATGGTACTTCTCAGTATTTGCCAGCCAGACGAAATTAATGTTAAACAATAGTAATCTAATAAGACTTTTCCTGGTTTCCCACTCCTTTTCAACTTGGGAGATGTCACAAGAAAACTGGTATAAAAATTCTAGTTAAAGAAATAAATAAAAAGCCAATCATGACCCCCTTTTCCCACTGCAGACAAAGTGGAGCTGGAAGAAAACATTGCATTTAAATAAAATTTGTAGATTTGACAGTTTCCTGAAATGAAATTATACTTTTGATCAAAAGTGACAGGGGACATTTTTATCATCTGAGCATGACTGCATAAATCAGAGGACTTGCCCTAGATTTCATTTAAGGGTCAGGATAAAATGGGATAGAGGAAAGGAAAGAGAAAATAATAATCTTGGTTTTTATTCACACCCTTGAGAATCAATTTTTATAATAGTAATTGTGCAATGCTAACATCCAGCATAGAGGATAACATGCAATAATCAATTTAGAAATTATATATTGAATGAGTTATTCTATCTACCAAATCTAGACCAGGTTTCTAATCAAACTATAGAATCGATTTAAAAATTAAGAAAATATTATTTGGGTGCACTAAAGAAAAAAATATAAGCAGTCTAAAGGAGGGACAGTGGGAAAAAAATGGTGTAGATGATATAGGCTCTGTTCATTCCTCTCGTGACCAAATCAAAGTTGTGACAGAAACAACGAGCAAACAACAAGGAAAAATTACCTGGGATCTAGATGAACAAGCCATACAACTAGGGAGAAATCTAAGAAAACATCCTGCAATGACAGAAAGTAGGAAGGGGCGAGGGTTGCCTGGTCCCAAGCGGCTGAGTGAGACAGAGTCCAGCAACAGCAGCTGCAGACACCTCTTAAAGAGGCTGCATCAGTGAGTAGATTATCACGGTGACAGACCTACTCACTCTGAGCACCAGTGCTAGTTTGGTTGAGCACATGGGGCACCAAGGACATACAGGGAGAAATTGAGTTGTTGGAGTGAGGGCCGAGGCGAGACTTACTTTGTACAGAGGTGCTGGTGGTATCCATTGTTCCTCTGTTGAGCTGTCCCCACTCCCAGTGCCTTAGACTTAGCCACCATATCTAAGAAGTCATCAAACTGGATAACAAAGGTCACTATGCCCAGAAGATTCCCTGAAACTCCACCTATTCCAACCTGCAGCCCCACCTAAGCTACATCCAGGTGTATCTTCCGTGAGTCAGGTGCTCCTTGATGAGCAGCACCTAGACACACACTGGTGGCAGCTGGCCTTGGTTTCTGGTGTGATCTTTTGAGGGAACTGTAAGCACAAAATCTGTGGATTGCTTGCTGAATCTTAAGAGATGGCTCTAGAGGGGCAGAGGCTTGGGCTAAATTTGGCCTGCAGCTGAACCCCTCCCAGAACTGTGTCACTGAACACCAACTACACAAATCCACGCTAATAAGACTGGGAGCCTTAGGAGCTTTGCTTAGTATATAGAAGCAGACACAGAAAGGCAGCCAAAATAGGAAGACAAAGAAGAAGAAACCATATGAGAGAATAGAACAGAGATCCAGAAATAATGGAGTCAATCAATTAACAGATGCAGAGTTCAAAACACTACTTATAAAGATGTTCAATGAACTTATGCGACATGTAAATAAATTCAGTGAGAACTTCAACAAAGAGATAAAAAACATAAAAATAGAAATGGAAATTATAAAAAGGAACCAGTCAGAAATGAAGAACACATTATCTGAGATGAGAAGTATAATTAAATGGAATAAACAAAATAAACAAAGAAAAGGATCAAATGACCTATATAGAGGATGGAAAAGCCAAGGACACTCAATCAGAATGGCAAGAAAAAAGAAGTCAAGACTGTAATAATAATTAAGGAGCCAATGGGATACTATTGAAGGTCAAAATATCCATGTCATAGGGGTACCTGAAGGAAAACAAGATGTTGAAGAGCTATTTGAAGAAATAATGATGGAAAACTTCCCTAACCTGGTAAAGAAGCTCAGAGAGTCCCAAAACCCAGGAACCCAAGAGGCCCACATCAAGACACATCATAATTTAAATCCCAAAGGCTTAATATAAAGAGAGACTCTTAAAAGCAGCAAGAGAAAGGCAATTAGTTACCTACAAGGGAGCACCCATAAGACTGGCAGCTGATTTCTCAAAAGAAACTATGCAGGACAGAAGGGCACAAAATATTCAACATGATGAAAACCCAGGATCTACAACCAAGAATACTTTATCTAGAAAAGCTATCATTTAGAGTTGAAGGACAGATAAAGAGCTTCCCAGACAAAAATAAACTAAAGGAATTTATCATCACCAAGCCAATTTTACAGGAAATGTTGGAAGGACTTCTTTAAGAAGAAAAAAACATGTATCAAAAACAGGAGTAAAGAAAGGTGATAATTACATTCCTGTCAATAGTACCTCAAATGGAAAAGAATTAAGTGCTCCAACCAAAAGATAGAATGGCTAAATGGATAAGAAAACACGACCCCTACATATACTGCCAGCGAGAGACTCACTTCATATTAAAAGACACACACAGACTAAAAGGAAGGGGTGGAAAAAGATATTGACTTCATAGACCTAGAAGGTATTGCACTGAATGAAATGGGTGGGATAGAGAAAGACAAATATCATGTGATTTCACGTACATGTGCAATCTAAAGAACAAAATCAACAACAACAACAAAGGCAGAAATAAATTCATAGATACAGAGAATATCTAGAGGGATACTAGGTGGAAGCGGGGTTAAGGGGACAAAAAAAAGGCAAAGGGATTAAAATGCACAAATGGATAGTTTCAGAATAAACATGGAGATGTAGAGTATAGCATTGGGAAGATGGTTAATAATGTAATAAATACGTAAGGGGGAAGAAGGGTACTAGATTTAGTGGATTTAGTGGGGTGATCACTTTAAGAGTTATGTGGATCTCTGATTACTATGCTTTACAACTGAAAGTGGTATATTATTGTATGCTAACTATAATTGAAAAAAAAAAACTCATTGAATTATACAATGTAAATAAAAGCAACTAATTGTCTATTATATTTCAATAAAGACAGAAAAGAGATTAAAAAAAAAATGAAGTCTACTGGAGGAAACTTCATGAATCAGAAATGAAAGTTATTTCTGTTACTGGTCTTGACACCTATAGCTATCCAAGCATTTATTGAGAACATCTTAAGAACTAAAACTGGTGCTCGGTGTTATGAATATAAATCAACAAATTATACATAGTCTCAATTTAAGATGTTTATAGACTGTTGTGAGATACAAATACTAGAAAAATATTTTTTAAAAATATTATAGGTTCAGGTTTTTTGATATGCATTGGGTTTACTGTGGGCACAAAAATGGAAGTGAATAATTCTACCTTGGCTGTTATGTCAAAAGATGCTTTGTAGAGTTAGTTATGTCTGAAGTAGATCTGAAAAGATGAATAAGAATGTGGAAAATGTAAGCTAAAATGTTTTAAAAATATTCAAGGTAAAAATTTAATGGGAAACTACATTGCCTCTAATTAATTAGGTATTCATGGAGGTATACAGTCAGGGAAAGCATCAACTAGAAACAAAACTGTTCACCCAGGGTGCCTTATAAAACCTTGGCACTGAATGAAGGGACATAATCATGAGAATGTGTAACCTCAGTCCAATCCTTTCAGAATTAATTCACACTATGTGGGTCCTAAAAGCATTCATTTTGCTTAAGGACAAAAATAAGAATAAAGAGCGGCAGAATATCCAAATGACCAAATAGATGTGGAAAACACCAAAACAAAACAAAACAAAACAAAAAACAAACAAACAAACAAAAAAACACCTTTCTTATGTAAAAATGAAATGTAATTAATAGCATTACCAAAATTAAAACTTTCAATGGATGGGTTTAAAGTTCGACTACAAAAATAAAATAAAGAATTAATGAACTGTGAGATAAAGCTTTAAAAAAATCTATGTGGATCACAGTGTAAAAAGAAAAAACTACATTTATTACAACATTATTAACCATCTTCCCTAAAACTATAGAAAAGATAAATTTAGAAGAATTTTGGATAAAGTGAGGTCTCATGTAGGTTTAAATAGAATTAAAGTAAAAGAGGGAAGTTTGCTGTAAAGGCAATATTTGCAGACATAATAAGTGAGAATTTTGTAGTACTAATGAAAAATATTAATCCTCTTAATCAGAAATCCCAAAGAATACCAAGCAAAAAAAAATCCACATATTAATAAACCATTGGGCAAATTTGTCAGCATATACTCTGGGAAGACCTTGAAATATACACAAAGAAAGATAATAAAAAAATTAAAAACGATTCACACTTTTCAAGTACAAAAGTGGAAAATATGGGAGAATATATATATGTATATATATATCTGCAATAAAATAATATATGATAAATAACAAATCGAAAATGCATCATTAATATGAGTATCTTTCACAAACTAGAGTGGAAAAGAGGCAATGTTATGTAACAAAAACAGATTTGCCTGATAACAGACCTTCATTCAAGAAAATGCTAAAAGATGTACTTTAGAGAAATGGAAAGTATTTCCTGTCAAAGTTTGAAATTTAAGTAGATATGGTGAACAGAAAATGATGTAAATATGTTGAAATTTTTAAAATAATACCGACTCTATAAATTAATAAATAGAATTCTTCTGACAATGACAAACCAGGTAATGGTCTCTCACTTATGACACCAATTGAAACTATAATAATCATCTGCCTTAATTAACTAGAAATCTAACAGGACAGTAAACAATTACCAACCCAAAATTTATGAGAAGTGGGAAATAAAGACAAGCAAGAACAGCATTGGTGCTACTCTTCCATTAGGGACATTTGTCTCTTTCTCACCCTGTTGTCCTATTCTTTCTCCCACCCCAACCCCCACCCCCCGAAAAAGGTGTTTAAGAAGCTGAGAAGGTAAAGAAACCTTTTCAGTACTATGGATATAAAGTTGGACAGCAAGACATACCAAGGAGTTAGTTATGTTAAACTACCATGAATCAAAGGGATGCCTACTAGGAGACAGCATTATCTCAGTCACAGAATAAGATTAAATTGATTTCTGATTGCTAGTGACTCTGAGTGCCTACTAAACTAAAAGTTAAAAGTTAAAAAGCTTTAATAAATGTAAAGAGGAATACTCCATAATATTTAAAAATTTTATTCTCCAGTAAAAAACTTAAAAAATTTTAAGTTTGTATGTACCAATAAAATAGCATCAAAATAATGAAGTGATAATTTACTAAACTAAAAAAAGAAACAATTTAATAGTCCTTGGACAACATATTACATATCTTTCTTATTATAATTATGTAAAAATATAATTAATGTAAAATTATAAAATTAATAAAATAAAATATATAATTAATAGTGTGCATTTGTTTATAAAACAATTCATTCAACAAGTGTAGACTACATTAAAACATATATGAAATATTTATAAAAATATAATATTTGGGGCCATTTAACAATCCTCACTAAAGTTCATATGATTGATATCATAGAGAATATGTTCTTTAGACACAATCCAAAAAATCTAGGAATCAATAATAAAGGAATAATTATAAAATTCTTACATATTTAGATGGACATACCAAGAGTTGGTGAGATTATGGAGCAACAGTACTCTCATACATTGTTGTTGTGATGATAAATTCCCTTTGAAAAGCTGTTTGTCTTTATCTATTAATGTTAAAGAAATATTTACTCGTGAAAAAGCAAATCTTCTATTAGGTACAACTGACAGACATACCAATAGGCATATACAAAAAAAATTCATAACAAACCAAATATCCTAAACAGCCAAATGCATAAATAAATCATAATCTACCCAGTGGCATAATATACCATAATAAAAAATAAACCAAATATACCATATAAAAATAAACCAAATCATAAGCAATAATGAATATATTTGATTAAAAATATTGAGCAAATGAAACTAGAAATAACAAAAAAAGTACTTACTATCTAAAACAATTTATATGAAGTTGTAAAACAACAAAACTGTACTTTGGGAAAATGAGGGCATAGTGATAAGGTTGCTTTTGGGGTGTTGTCAATCTTCCACTTCTTGACCTCTGAGATGACGTCACAATATTTCTACTGAGATAATTCATTAAGTTGTATAAGGAGTGACTTAATGCCTGGGGGCTATTATCTGAAAGTCCATTCACTCTAATGTGATCACTCATATATCACCATTAACGCTGGTGGTCAATATGGACCTTAGCTGAGGCTGTTTGCTGGAAGATCTAAACACTCCCTTTCCAGGTGGCCTGGGTTCAAAATATGGTGGATAGTTTCTAAAGATGAGCATCCAAACAGAGGGCTGGGGAGAAGCGTATTTCTTTTTCTTCTTAACCTCTGAACTCAAGCAACATCATTTCTGCTTTGTTTTCTTTATCAAAGTGTTACCATTGGATGCCATCTAAATCCATTGTTTCTCCAGTGGTGATGAGGGGGCCTCAATTCTTTCCTCCAATGCAGTAAAGAATTACAGATCAGTGAATTTTAGGAAAAGTAAGATTTATTAAAGTATGTTTCAAGAGAGAAACAGGTGATAACAGAGAAGGCCCCACCCAGAGTCTCATAGAAATGGGGAAGTCTGGATTATATTTGGGCCATGAAGAGAGTTACAAGGGCGGTGCTAGAAATTGTTTTGAATGACAGTTGGCTGTTACATAAACTTTTGTCTACTGCGCTTGCAGTTACCCAGAATTCAGTCTGTTATAATTAGATTCATGAATTTCCAGGCATATGTATGGTATTATAATTATGGTATAATGAGACTGAGGTCAAGGAAGGACAAGGGTAAGACTAACTGCGCAAGCACTTGTGGCTGAACTAAACCAGCGGTTATTTTGTGGCTTTTTACTTCCTCATATTTCAGAGTGTAAGGATACTTTTAACTGCAAAATGGGTGTTTCTGGGAGGTCTTAAGGGAGGACTCTGGGTTGGGCCTGCATTCCTCTTTTACTCATGTCTACCTAACTGCCTATAGAAGCAGTCAAAATGGTCAGCAGCTTTCAATGGGAGGGAAAATAGGACTCAACTAATAATTGGAACGTATTAAATTTCTGGGAGATTATGTAAGAACTGAAATATTGTTTTACCTGTAAAAGAATTTTGGACTATCCTCTGTAATAGCGATTACTGAAGAATTTTAGTAGCACAGACAAATAAATTCGTGTTTGAAATAGAAAATTCTGAGAACATTTTTAAATGCTAAGATCTAGGAAAGCAACAGTGCTGAGGAGTCTCTAGCAATGAATGATCAAGTAATGAGTAAGGGACTGAGCTAAGTCAGTAGTCTTTAAGTTTTATATAAGGAGATGAAATTGCAAAATTAAAAAAAAAAATAGGACCAATGAAATTCTTTTATCTATTTATGTCAAGATCTCATTGAGGAGAAAAAGAGTTTTCAGGACTGTGACATGAGTAAATGAACAGATAGCGATGCCATGTGATCAGGTACAGGATAAAAATAGATTTTTTAGTACATATTTAATTTGAGGATTTCCCAGTAAATATAAGCAGCTAGATTCGTGAATCAGAAGTTTGGAAAATTTTGGATATAGCAATTTTGCCATCTCAAGAATACAAATAGTTAAAACACACACACACACACATTAGATAATCTAGAGAATGTATAGAATAACTTTTATCAGAGACCAGCCTTCTGTGGATACCAACACCAACAGGTAAATAAACAAGAAGTTTGCCAAGAAGACTGAATAGGAAATACAGAAACATAGGAGAGAATGATGACAAAGAGAAAGCATGAAGTTTGGAGAGAGACATTTGGAAAGGGAAGAGTCACTGGTGCAGTAACTTGAAGACTAAAAAGATCTTTAGCCCTTTTTGTTTTTCTCCACAGTTTCGAAGACATTGGGATATGCAACTTATCAACATAAATATATTCTGAAAAATGTGTCATTAGCAATTTCTTTGTTGCATGAACATCATACAGTGCACTTACACAAACCTAGATGGTATAGCTTATTATCATAATTGTATGTGCTATATTTTCATATGACTGGCAGGTCATTAGGTTTGTTTACACCACCATCATCACTAACAGGTGAGTGATACTTTGCCCTTTGAAGTTAAAATGGCTACAAGGTCTCTAGATAATAAGAATTTTTCACCTCCATCATAATCTTATGGCACCACAGTTATATTTGTGGTCCATAATTGACTGAAACGTCATTATGCAGTGCATGACTATATTGACAATTGTCATAGGGTATTAAAAAGAGTTTAGGTAGCAAAATGTTCATTGAAGTGAATATCTAAAGTGAGAAATTAGAGACTGTAAATGTATATTAGAATTTTTGAATCAAATAATGCATGAATGAATAAATACATGAATAAATAAATGAACAATAGTTTTCATAGTCATTAGAAAACACCATGAAAGTTTAGAATGAAAATTTTTATATTTTCTGAGCAATCTTGCAACAAAGAATTACAATTTGCTTTAATCCAAATGGTCCCCAAATTATTAGATCTTATAATTTTTTCATAAAATATTTGTAAAAGTACCAATCTCCTGGGAAATATTGACATTGATATCAATTTTATGAACCCAGCAGCTCAGAACTGAGAGAAAGAAATGGGCTAGGGCAATAGCTAATGGTTTGTTAGATTGCTGAAGAGGTTCATTTAATTTTATTTTGTTTTATGATAGAAGGAATTAGGGCATGTCAATATCTATGGGAAAATATATATTTAGATAGAGGTTGAAAATATGGGAGCAAAATTACTTGATAATGCGAAATCCAGGGACCAGACTGACTTCAGAATCGAACAACTTAATGCAAAGTAAGGTGATTCGAATTTTAGGTACTTAATAGAAAAATGAAGAGAGACATTGTGGAAGAGACTGAGAATAGCACCATACAGATGAACAAACCTCATTCCATCTCTAGCAAGGAGTCAGAGTAACAGCCTAGATTCTGTTCTTCATATAACATTGAGAGGAGAAAACACAAGGACACACACACAGAGAAATCATGTAGATGCTTTTTACATGAGGCCGAAGGCCAAGCAATTAGTTTAATACAAAATGTTTCCTTCCAATTAGAGAAATCTTTGCCTCATTTCTTCAAATTCTCTTTTCCAGAGAAAATTTAAATTGACTAGTTATGTTTTTGAACCTCTCTATTCTTGCTTCTCTGGTCCACTTGCTCAGTGAGCTCTTGTTTAACTTTGCCATAGGAAACTTAGGACTAACTTCTGCTTAACAAACCAGTGCTTTTTGCAAATGTGTATACGTCTTTGTGTCTGAATTCTTAAGATGAAAAGACTTCTTACGTACTACAATAAAAAATATCTACTTGGATTTAATTTTCAGAAACTCTCATATGATAATTATTTGATTAATCAAGGCTTTTTTAAAACTAATATGATTCTCATTGAATTTATGAAAAATTTTCCAACAACTTATATTGAGTGCCTCCTAATTTATTCCCACATGCTAGCAGACTCTACTTTTTTTAAAAAAAAAATTATTTTAGAAGTTTAATTTGAGGCTCATAGCATGCAATTTGGATCAATTATCTAAATCCATTGAAAGGCAAATTACTGTACTCTGAGAAAATCGGTTCCTTAGAAATGATATGAACTTTGACAATTCCTAATCCAATATGATTTTTACAGTTTGGGCTTTCATAACATCTACTTTGTGTAGTTATGCAAAATTGAAATGAGCAGAGGGTTGTATCAATCAAGGATCTGACAAGTAGAAGCTGATAGGAGTAAAAAATGCTTTGGAATGACTCACCCAGAATGAAATGCTAACAGCTGTAATAAAGTAATAATTAAAATGAAATAAAATGCTTTAGCAATGCACGCTGATTTAGATCTTCTGAGTTTACAAGCAAATAGGCTCTTGATTGAATAATCAATAAAAAATAAACTTTTGTTATTTATTTTTAGATGTACTGCACTTACTGAGGTTAATGTGACAATAAAATCGTGTTTGAGATTTTGAGCTGTGGAGTGGGTGGTAGGAGTGGCTAGTTGGGAGGACTCAAAAAGCAGTTCCTCCTAATGTGTGAACGTAATAGATTTAAACACTCAAGATTGATGTCAATGACAAGTACGAAGTTCTAGATGGTGCATTAGTTAGTTTGAACTTTTATACTGACCAGAGTTTTTACGGAATCAAGTGTGATGGCAATAAGTCAGGAGGGAAAAACTAGAAAAGAGAATACATTTAAGAGAAAAAGGAATGCATGAGATTAAGCAATATTTTCTTTCAGGTGCTCTGTGAGGCACAATATAATCTGTGAAGGCATTATAGATTATGTGCTTTCTGCTTCTTCGAATGATCTACACATAGGTAGTTTTACTTGGTTTGAAATACTGAGTATCTAGAAATCTGGGATAACATATCTCAAAAAGAATCTGTTCAAAAATAAGGAAAGTAATTGATGGTGGGGATTCTAAGTAAGAGGCCAAGCTAACAGAAAGTGTGGGAAGGAATTCAAATGAGTAAATTAAGTCTTGAAAATAAGTGTCAGGTCTATGGCCATGCCACCCTGAAGAAGCCCCATCTTGTCTAATGTCAGATGTTAAGCAGGGTTGGGCCTAGTTAATACTTGGATGGGAGACCACCTAAGAAGACCAGGTGCTGTAGGCATAAAAATTTTTAAAATAATAATAATAAGGAATTGTAAACTAACAAGATCTTTGCAATTTCTGAGGTCAACCAAGGATTGCCTTGACTAAAAAAATAAATAAAAGAAAGAAAAGAAGTGTCAGGTTGTCAAAAAAAGAATATAGACTATATTTAATTTAGTAAATAATATAAATAAGCTAAAAGATACCATGCAGGATTTATGCACTGCTTAACACATTTTATAAACATAATAAAATATAGAAAATTTTGAGTGATTTATGTATATAAAATTTGAAATTAAATGAGCAAAATATTAATCATTTAGGAGTTATAACACCTATTAAATATATAAGCTGGAGCAAATAATATCTTGAGAGATATACAAACATTATTATCTTGCACAGAAAGGAGTCTTCTAAAGACAGTTCTAAATCCTAAATTCTTTTGTCCTATATTTATAAAGTCTAACATATAATTAAAAATTAAAAGAGACTTCTAAAGATGGTATTTAGGGACCTCATATAATTCTAATCATATGACCATATATACCTTTATAAAGACTTTCTACTTTGTCCATGAAATTCAGTGTTTGTATGTGTCTGAATTCTTAAGCTGAAAAGACCATTTAAACATTAAAATAAAAAAACAACAATGATGTCTAGTTTCTGTTTTAGACAGAAAATGTTTTAAGCATTCTTCTAGGGACAAAGCTTTACCTGACCATGATCATCCCACAGCCCCAAAGTGAAAGCAGATGTCTGTACTCACATGGCAGAAAGAGAGATGAGAAAGAGTTGAAAGGTGAAATTCTGTATGAAATTTGGTTTTGATGCACTTCAGTTTCACTTCCTTTGCTCCCAAGGCCTGCTATTACTTGACATATATTTTAAAAAGCTTTTAAAGTTTAAAATGAAAGTTCCAATTTCTTCAGTGTTTCACCTGAGAAAGAAGAAATAATAAGAATGTCAGCGATTTGGATTTTTCATTACCTAATCTATTGTTTTTACTAGGAAGGTTTAAATATCTTTTCAAACAACTATGCCTTTTGAATAAATATATTTTTAACGATGTAAGTATCTAGTTAATGGATGTTGAAAACTTTTTTAAACAACTGAATGCTATTTTATATTTTTTGTGTGTTTTTCATTCTAAGTTATTCTTGATTTTAGCAAACATTTATCAAATGCCTCAGATTTTCCTACAAATACTGTTATTGTTGCTTTTTATTATACACTTCAAACTCAGCAAAAACACAAAAACCAAGGCTAAGCAAATTATCGTTTTAGTTCTGAGAGATTTCCAACCTTTCATTTGTGTATAGACTACAATGAGGAAACAGTTGTATATGACGGCATACAATAAAGTGAACTGGAATGGATCCTTTAGTTGCTTCTTGGAAAAAAGAAACTTTAAAAAAATTACTTATTTTTCTAATACCTTGTTATACAAAAGGATCAGGAGGTCAAAAGTACAAAGACATTGAAATTAAGAAAAAGAAGTATAAAAGACTAGTGTTGCAAGCTCTTCTACCAGAGGTCCAGGCAGGTAACAGAAGGAGGTGAGCCTGGAGAGGCCACACCTCACTGAGGAACAGCTGCTTCTGCTTCAGCAGGTTGTTGGCTGGGGTGGGGGTGGGGGGCATGACGAGGGTTATAAGGTCTAATTTCCTTAAGGGATGGCAGAAATGCAGATTTCTTGATTTATAAAGATCACAAATTCACTTTTTTTAGAAACTTCAGGGTTAAGTCTCTGAGGTTAGAAGTCAGGTGGTAGTTTTCCTTGGAGGGTTGGGGATGACCAGAAGGGGACTTGAGGGGGATTGCCAGGAAGGTTCTGTGTCTTGATTTGGGCTTGGTTTGTATCTTGACATGGTTGTGTGTAGTTTGCCAACATTTCATGGGGCTATACACACGGTTGTGTCTTTCCTCTCAGATAAAAAGGTAAAAAGATAAATAAATAGGATTATTCTATTTTATGATAAGAATATAGAAAAGATAAAATTTCAGTTTTCTGTAACTATTGTTATTGCTAGTTTCATTATAATATTAGACATTTCAGTGTTTTAATTATAATTTTACACAGGCCTGTAGGTCATGTTTGTTTATTAATAATTCTTATTTGAATGAGAGAGGAATAAAGCATCTGAACAACATCTTAAACAAACAGAAAGAACAACAACTTTAGTATCAGATCCTTTTTATGCTGATCTAGTATTTTTGACTTCTTGTTGCTGTTCCCTGCAGTTCTTATGGACCATTTGCTAACCATTTAGTCTTACACACTATCAAGTCCTGACTATCCTTTTGTTGCTACTAAAACTAAACAAACCTTATGGACTTTCAAATGAACTTATCTTCTGTATATGTTATTTTAATTTCTGTTAATGGATCCATTTATGCCTTGATTTTAACATTTCACTTGATATGTGCTTTCCTGGTTTCCTATCATATTGTACGTTATAGAAATCTTAGCAAATCTTTGTCATGGATACTCTTTGGATAATGTCCAAATTAGGTATAGATTCTTGGCACCCATGTAAGATGACACATAATCGAAGATATGACTGACAGTTCATCCACCCTAATCATTGAGAACACTTACAATTCCCACATTTTAACAGGAGATTGGATAAAATATAGATAATATATAAATATTTTTATGGCATTCATTTGAAAAGGAATAAAAAACATGTAAATAAACAAATAGCAACAATAAAGAAAGAAACTTGAGCAACCTCTCTCTATTGGTGATATAAAATTTTCTTTCTTTTTGATCAAAAACACCAAAGTAGATTCCAGTCCAAAAAGCAAATGCACACCTAAACTTGAGAAGACGTAGAAGAAGCCTAGATAGAATCAAACCTGGATGAATGCACGCATGCTCACATGCGTGCACACACACAATCCCTAAATATCCATTTATGATTAAAAATAAATTTATTCATACATTGCTTTAACAGATATTTATTGAATTCTCAATATGTGTTGTATGCTCTAGTAGGCATGAAAAATTTGAAAAAAACAGAACTCCTAATGACAAGGAAGTCAATTTTAGAGACAGATAGATTAACAAATAATGTGTCATGTATACTACTGGAAAAGTATGTGTTTTAACATGGGAACACTGTGGAGAGGCATCTAATTTGGCCTAATGGTAATGAGGGGAAAGCAGGAAAGACCTATTTTAAGAATATACAACAAATCTAAACTTTAAAGAATTCATTCACTTGTTCATTCATTTCCTCAGAAAATATTTGTTGAAAATCTATTATTTGCCAGACAGTAGTGCTGGTAAAATGACAATGAACTAAACATTCTAGTGGATGAAACTTTAATGAAGCAAATAGCAAGAGGTAAGTGTTAAGAGAAATCATAAAAAGAGCAATGAAAAATTAAGTGGGGTAGTGGGAAATTTGATGATGATCATAGTGTGGAAAGCCTGAGACCTGTATAGCTCGTGCTAGTGTTTGGTACTGCCAGTAAATCAATTCGAATTCTCTGTGTGCCAATTCATGCATAGATCATAGTAAGATATTGATTAGGAAATGCCATACAGTTGTCTCTCCGTATCCACGGGGGATTGATTCCAGGACTCCCAAGTAGACACCAAAATCCATAGTTGCTCAAGTCCCTTGCATAAAATGGCTTAGTATTTGCACGTAACATATGGACATCCTCCTGTATACTTTAAATCATCTCTAGATTAATTAGAATACCAAATTCAATGTAAATGTTATATAAATAGTTGTTAGGACATAATGACAAGGAAAAAGTCTACATGTTCAGTACAGATGCAACCATTATAGCCTTAACTACATAGTACATATCAGTAACAAATAATTTTTTTTTTCCAAATATTTTCGATCCTTGGTGGTTGAATCTGTGGATGTGAAATCCACACATATGGAGGGTCATTTGTAGTCATATTTTTATTTCTTATGAATGTCTCAGGAATTATATGGGAATATGATAGGAGTTATGAGAGAGGTAAATATAGAAGCCAGATAATTTAGGATTTTCTGCATCTTAATCGGTTGGCATGAAGTCATCTGTCTTTTAAACACATTTCTGCAAATTAGGCAAAGTATTAGAATCTCTGGCTGAGGAGACTAGAATTACATGTAACCATATTATATAGTATTCTCCTAAGACATGGTAGGATTTTTGTAATTGCAGAATTGCAGAAAACTGATATAGTGGCCTTTTATAGAATATCAGGTAAGATGGTCCTGTAGCACCCAGATTTTACTTAGCGGTATAGTTTTCTTTCTAAAGCACCATATTATTATGTAACAGTTATGTAGAAAGAGGAATAATGAAAATATTAGATGCTGGTCATTAAACTAGATCAAAATATATTCAGATGCAGGGTTTATAATATAATTTTTTTCCCCAAAAAGCTTTGAAGTGTTTGCGTGGGAGGAGCACATCGTCTAACCTTGTCCCTGGATCAATTCGATTATAGTATGTTCAGTCCACAAAGCAACTTTTCCAGAAATCTAAGATGTTTGTATGTCAGGGAATTATATTCGAACTTGTTTGAAGTGTATCATTTAATGCAATACAGAAGATGACCCCTCCTAAAATGCTATTGTGAGAAGGCAATCATGACTCAGAAACTTGTCAAAATGAGTTTGATCTCTGCCCAAGTGCTTTTTAAGTGCAAATAGTCTAACAATGAAGTGTGTGGTACAGAACAGTATTTCAGAGAATAGGTACTAAATAAATATCGAACAGTAAACAGTAACATGGTTCTTAAAAAAGAATGAATCAACCTCATTGCCACTAAAATTCACTTGTGGAACACCTAAAGTGCATGTAGTGCTATGTACACATAGACATCAAGAGATATAGTGTCAGGTTCAATAATTTAAAGAATAAAAGGCATACATATTTAAACACAACAAAAAGAAAACAAACACATATAAGTCTAGGGGATGAATAACTGACATTTCACCTAGTTAGTGATTCTTGAGTTTTCTCCTGGACTATTATGACTCTTTGCTAGTGATTTTGATGTTCAGGATATTCTTTCTTAGATATTTAGATGATTTATAGACTCTGGCACAGATAAAAATACATTGCAGATACTTTATATCATCTATCAATCTACCTATCATCTGTTTGTCTGATTGTCTGTCTGTCTGTCTATCTATCTATCTATCTATCTATCTATCTATCTATCTATCTATCTAATCTATCATCATCTATCATCTAACTATATCTTCTCAACACTACCTTCAGTTTCCATTATCAAAGGCAAGATATTTGAGAAACACTGCTCTAAGACTTTTGTGAAAAAAGATGTGAAGCACAACTTTGATGGGGTAGGTATAGAGACACACACACACACACACACACACACACACACACACACACACACACACATATACACACAAATCTTCCATGTAGTTGTGATTGATAAAACAGTGGACTGAAGGTGAAGAAGAACTTAAAATACCTATGGAAGTGAGGGAAATTTTCTCAGTGAGCTGTGTTGTTGTCCTTACAACTCTCTCCTTGTCCATGCCTGAGAAATGTGTGCACAATACACACATACTTACATACATACAAATTCATGACAAACTCCAAGAGAGCCATTAACCTTTCATCTAAAACTCACTATCTTCTTCTAGACACTTTACAAGATTGTTGTGTTATTGAACCTTGCCTGGCTTCTGTCTTGCTGTCTAAGACATTTGAATTGATTCCAAAGGCCACTCCCCACCTCCACCAAGACTCAAAATTCACCCTGGGTTCTAAAGATGGCTGTCTGAGGGCTTTCTCCCACCCCATGTTGAGACAGCCTCTTGAAATTCTACTGGCCTTGGAGGGGAATTTGTACATAAAGAATTGGAATTGATTTACTGTATTGTCCCACACTAAGTAAGAGGGCATCGCAGAATATAGAAAGGATGAAATATTACAGTATGTAGAACCCTTGCAATTTCTATGCCATATTGTTTAGGGGTGAGCAGTGGCTATAAGAGAAGGCCAAAGATACTCCTTATCTACAGAAATTTCAAGTCAAGGAAAATTGCAACATTTATTACAGGTTTTCAGAGACTTTAGTGATTTCTAGACACAAAAGCTTGCAAACCAAATTGTCTTTGTTTAGTTGGAATTACATATTAAAATCATGGAGAACATGTATGCCTCCTATAAATTAAAATACAGAGATCTTTATATTACCTAGAAAAAGTAATGCTATGAATTGAAAGATAGTCTTTTATTTTTATTCTTAATTCTGATGATTGAATAAAAGCAGGCATGTATTCTGTTTATGTAATTAGTAATTGTTACTTTTTAAAATTTTCACAATCCTGGAAAAATGCTACCTCCATACAAAATATTTATAAATTTCAAAACTCTGAAATTATAATTTCACTGAAATTACACTATCAATAAAGTTATTGTTCATAGCTATAGATCAATATTTGATTCTCTAACAAAAGGCAAAACTTTTCTTGAAGAATTGGAGTTTTCCTCCTGTTAATGGTTCTACTGCCTGTCAGCTCAACCATTTTCTTTTCATAAAGTAGATAATACAATTTATGCATTTCAGTTCATTATTAAAATAACAAGCAGTTGTAACAATAATATTCTTTTTCTTAGTCTCTTCATATGTAGAAACAAATACCTAAATGGCATCCAGTAACAATGAACATATCTAGAATCTAGATCCTGGTTTCAAAAACTGTTTTCTAATAAAGTCTATGGTTTAGCTAATACTATTGTACTGGTGTTAATTTCTTATCTTTTTTATAATGATGTTATCTTGGTTATTTAAGATGCTCACATTAATAATGGATGTTTTAAGGAGAGGGGTATGCAAAATTACTCTACACTATCCTTTCAACTTTTGCAACAATGCTGCATGTCTAAAGTTAGTTTGAATTTTTTTTTTTTTTAAGAAAAAATGCCTATTTGTCTTCATGATCTTTTATTTGGGTTTACATTGTCTATAGACTTAATTTTTTCTTTGATATCTAAAAAGGCTTTTAAAAAATATAGTGTGTTAATGTACTTGAAACTAATTTAGTTACAAAACTAGAAAATTTATCCTCCTGTATCATAGTCTATATACCATGAATTTTAATAAGACAATAAAAATTATATATATAATACTTTTAGAAAATAAATTGCAGAATTTTACACTTTCCAATACTTACCTCTGTCTCTCTGCTCTTGACTGATGATTTTTAGTAATATCTAAAACGGAGAGTCAAATGACTATGTCAATATTAGCTTACTTGATAAAGAAAAATCCTAGAAAAACACAATATTTGTTCATGTCCCTTATATTTAATGTGTGAACAATTTTTTCCCAAAGTACAGCAATATTATATTAAACTAAAATTCTATGCATATTATATATTTTCTCATACATTAAGTAAATATTTTCTCATTTATATTATACCTGAAAAACTACTTCTTAAAATCATTAATGGCTAATGTAATTTAACCTGAGGCTATTTCTAATACTAGAAAAACCTTCTGTAAATTCTATTCTATATTAGAAAGTCAGAATTTTAATCATAAATCTTGGAATAGTAAGAATTTAACCTTGGTTAAGGTTTGTAACATATATCTTTCTGAGTCAGTGTAATTTTCTTTAAAATTGTCAAATTATTTTTCATGCACACACGAACCATGATACTCATCCTTATTTACTTCTTGACTCAATTAACATACATGCATTGGATGACCAAACTATTATTTTTCTTTCCAAATTTTCATAGGCACTAATGTACAGTTTTTCTCAGCAAGCAGAAGTGCTTTTTTCAGAAATTGGAGTTCGAGAAATTTACATTATTCACTCAATAGAATTATAAAATTTCCTAAAACCACAAGGAGATATATTACTTTTCATCTGTCAGACTAGCTATCATCAATAAATCAACAAACAACAAGTGTTCATTAAAATCTTTAAATTAAAAATGAATAAAATTTTACCATTTGTGACAATATGAATGGACCAGAGGCTATTATGCTAAGTTAAATAAGTCAGGCAGAGAAAGACAAACACCATATAATTTCACTTATATGTGGAATCTAAAGAATGAAACAAACAAACAAATAAAACAAAAACACATTCATAGATACAGAGAACAAACTGATGGTGGCCAGATGAGAGGGGGCTTGAGAGTTGTGTGAAAAAGGTGAAGGGATTAAGAAGTACAAATTTGTAGTAACAAAATAGTCATAGTGATGTAAAGTACAGCATAGGGAATATAGTCAATAATATTGTAATAACTATATAGTGCCAAGTGGGCTTGACTTATCAGGAGGATCATTTCATAAATTATATAAATGTCTAACCATGATGCTGTACACCGGAAACTAATATAAAATGATACTGCATGTCAACAAATTAATAAAAACAATCATAAATTTTTATGTGAAATTAGAGTAGACATTTGAAAAAGGAAAAATAACAACAAAAACTTTCCTACTATTGAGAAATGATTTTACTAATTAGAGCTATAAAATTCAATTATAGGAGTAACAATATTAAGATTATTACAACCAAAAGGTCAATATTGAAACTCATTCCATATTAGCAGCATCTCCATAAATGTAGGCAAGTCATTTTCTGAAAATGCAAACAATAATTCAAGAGCTCTTTGTAATATCTCTACTGAAAATTACACACCAGACCAGTTAAGGAAGAAATCAAGGAAATAGAACTGAGGTATGAATGAATGTTACTGAAGACAAGATATATTGTCTAGATTGAGCTCACAATCCAGGAGAAGCTAAAATAAGAGATGCACACTAGCTTTTCTTTCATTTTTCTTTATCTGAACCATGTGTAGGTGAATTTAGACTAATCTCCAATGGGCATGAAATTATAATTTTTTTCTAGTTAATTTTTTACCAAATATCACACATATAAATAGTTTACTTTATAGATATAATTCATATTATATTTTATTACAGTTCATTCTGAATATCAATCTCTATTTTTACAACTTGAGGAAATGCCACAAGTTTTTACTTGTATAAGAATCATCTTGTAGAAGATTCTTTTATGAACTAACACATTTTTAATAGGCTTTCCTAAAAGCTTCGGCACAAAGTTTTCCTATTCTTAGTGTAATAGTTCATAATTTCACCACTAAAATATTCTAGCTCTTTGCTACCTTCTTTGTTCTGGAACTTTGTGAATGCCAATGAAATACCATTGACAGATTATATTGGATTGTTTATCATCTCGTTGTTTAGCTTTTTCATCTTTTTTAAAAACAAGAAATCAATTATTAGAATATGTTTTACTTTATTAGTAAGTTTTCCTATAAGCAAGCACCTACATTTACACATTTTTAATTTAAATTTTAAACTGTAAAAATTGATTAACATAAACAGAAATTTGGATACATTAGAACCTGTTCTTAACAATGCTGGAAGCCCTTATGTGGCTCTTCCCCAAACTTTGTGATATCTAGACAGTTTCTTACCCAGCTAAGAGCCTCAAGGCTGATCAAACTGCTACCAATAAAAGTCATAAACCATCTCTGGTGACAAGTAATGGATCCTCAATTGTGTCAAAGTTTTTGCTACCTCCATAAATTTCAACTAAAAGTATTGTCTGCTTTAGTACCTCAGAACTCTCTCTAGAGCTAGAGCTATAGTTTGAAAACTTGCCCTTTGTTTTAGCTCCATCCGTTTCCTTTCCTTTTCTCATTTCTACTTACAAGAAGATAATGCTATTCCTCATTTTCAAACTATTTGAAAATTCAGTTTCAGATACATTATTTTCTAGCATTAGAAAAGTTGGTCAAATGACACTTTGAACATGTTTCAAAATGATGACACTTCAGAGATTTGTAAATCAAATTTATTTCCTATAGATTTCTTGGATCAGAGAGGCTCCTGATAGTTCTGAATGTAAGGGGTTTTGGTTTCATTGACATAATAACCATAAATGTTGAGCATAAAGAAAGTGGCAGAAGATGAGAAATAAAAGGGAAAAAGAAGGTAAAGAAGAAAGGGGAGGGGGCGGAAAAGGAGAAGGAAAAGGAGAAAAAAAGGAAAGAAAAAATAATTAATACTCAAACTCATTCTGAGAACCTTTTTCATATTTAAGCTGAGTAAATACTGTGTAATTAGTATTAAAATAGCTGAGATATCTGCCACTGTCTGTACCACTTTAAGGGAAAATTAAGGTAGGAGTTAGGGTGCTGATTGACACCACTAATTGATAATGAGTGCCTGTTTCACAGCTGGTTTCAAGTATTAGAGTAAGGGGCTAAAATTTACAACTTCATAGTTAATTTCTTATTACATTTACAAGCAGCCAATAGCTTTGTACAGTGACTGTGATTGAAAATACAGAAAATTTAATACTTCCTTAAAGACTGCAATTCGTATCCAGTCATTTTAAACCTACTGACTTTTGAAAAGTATATATCTCTAACATTTTTAATTCATATAAATTTGTTTTCGATTATCTTGTAGTTTATGTTCTAATTCATTGTTTCTGTGAAATACATTTCTGATCTTGTTCTTGTTCTCAGACTCAAATGTCTTTGTCCATTCTGTCATTTCTTATTTTCTTTACTGGGATTTTTAAAATGACAAGTGCTAGCCAACTTCTATAGTTTTGATTAATAGAAAAATTGTGAAGATGATTTAGGCCAGCACTAAAAACAGTTTACCTAATCTCTAAAGTGTCAAATGACTCTAGTATTGTCCTCTGAAAATTTGTTTGCTTCAAAGGATACATGTTTAACTTTTATTTTTAAGAGAGTAGAATTGCATTTAGAAGACTGTCATAAGGTTTTCAGCTTTATGCATTGAAACAAACTTTGTCATTTAGGGTAAATGTAGTAACCCAAAAGGCTAAATAATAATAAATAATTATAATTCAACTTCAGATGTTTAGTAAGTAAGAAATACAGCACATGTGAGTTGAGTAGATTCCAACACAGTTCAGGTTGTTATTTATTTTTTCTTCCATTTTTAATTTATTTTTTCTTTATATTGTTGTTACAAACAACTCAGAATCAAAGAACACACAAATAGCAACTGTATACTAATGAGCACAATGTAAAAAATATACCCATAGTTCTCCAAAGGATGAGAAATGCAGTAATTGCTGTAAACATCTTTTCTTAATTACTTTCAGGATTCTACTATGAATCTCCTGAAAAATTCCGGTTTCCAAAGTATCCATTTATGTTTTGTTGAGTATACAATCACCCTAAAACTTTTGGCTTAAATCAACAAATAATTTTTGTCCCAATTCTTTGAGTACACAGGATAGCTCTTTCAGGCAGCTCAGATGATCACTGGTTAGCAGGCAGCTTGGCTGAGTTGAGATGGTCTATGATGCTTCACATCATATCTGGCAGCAAATTCAATGTCACCTGCGGGATGAGGATGACTTGGCTAGTGTTTCTTATCATCCAGAGGCGGCTTGGCTCATTCTCACAGTAGGTGGTTGTAGAGTTCCTAGGAGCAGCAAGACTGCAAGATTTGCATACCTCAATGCAAAAGTACTTTATTTCCTCCTATTTCTCTCAAATACACTGATCCAATCAAGGCACATGACTAAAGCTATGAATCAATATAGTAACAGAATACCCAAGGGCAGGATGGAGGGATCGCTTATTGTCAATTTTTGAAATTTATCTTTACTTATTGGGAGATGCGATTTCTAGAGAGGTGGTCTATTTATGTATTTAATAACTTATCAAAACTTAAATATTCTTAATATGTGCTAAGCTCCAAAGATATATTGGAAAATACAAAAAAAAAAAAAAAAAACATATGCAGCATATAGCCTTGGGATTGATGTTTTAGTATCTTCAATACTTTTGAGAAAATTATACCTTAATGCTAACTGACATCCGCAACACCACAGGAGAGATTTCTAATTCTCTTAATACAGTTTTCATTCTACTGGATCCTATATGACTATAATTTTAAGATGGTCAAAAAATAAACCCTGAGCTACTACAGTCAAGAAGAATGTTTAATTCTCTTTTACAAAATTACAGTATGCCCGTACAACTACCTAATGAAAGAACCATTTTAAGAGTTGACAAAAGCATTTTAAAAAATGGTTCATACAACTCTCCTCCCCCCTGGCAAAACATGAGGATAATAATAAAATATGGTAGTAAGTTATAGAAGACAGGACATTTTAAGGGTCACATAAAACAAAAGAAAGATTTTTTTAATTTAAAGAAATTTTGAGAAAATACATAAACAAAAAATTTTAAATAATTATATTATTCCAGGGCACACACACAAACTACACTCCTTGCTGCTGTGGCCAAGTTCGAGTCTCCTCAATGGAATGTAAGCAAAATTTATATATGCTATTTCTGGCCCAAAGCTCTTAGGAAATCAGTTAAAAATATATGAGAGCAAATGATTAAACAGAAATATTAGCATTTTCCTGTTAAATAAGCAAGAAATTGTGCTTGGGTGTCTTAGTTAACTAATATGGCCCACTCTAACATTAAGTGGTTTAATGGAAAGAGTTTAGGATTGAAAGTCCAGATTATAGCTTGTTTCTATCACAATTTAGCTGTGTATTATAAAATTATTACCATTTTTGTATTTGTTTTCTCATTTGTAAAATATGATTGAGTACTAAATGATCTATATATTCTATTTTGAAGTCCCATATAATGTTTGAAATTACTTAAAAATTTTTATTAAGTCATAGCTGTGTATTAATACTGCTCAACTATTATTTACTAAATATTAAGGTAGAAAACATTATTTGATATTATAATGGATTTTTATGCTAAAGCAGACATGAATATCACTTTAGAGAATATTGTAAAGACAAAATTCACTACTAGTCTTGAATCTTTACTGCTCTGCAGAAATATATTTTTACGTATTATTTATTACATTAACAGTATACTAATTATATTTATACACTAATATCTCATGTTTATTTTTACATTGTAATGATATAATGCATACATATAATTTTTTTATTAATAAAAATACTTTTCTGAAAAATCTGATGATTGCTAAACTATACTAAAATATCTGCAGGGCAAGAGAGCATGAATTTATAAATTAAACAAGGTATATAACAAGAGAGATAGGTGCAGATATTCAGAACTATGGAGTATAGATTCTGCATAAAGAGTTCAAATGTAAATTTTTTAAATATTGGAACTTCTGAGAAAAATATATCTGATGACAGGATAAAATTCACATGACATCAGTTTTGACCTATGCTATATGCCTCCCTACTTTCTCAATCAATCACTTTATCTTGGCTTTAATCTAAATGAACTAGCATTTTATATATGGTAGGAATTATGCTCTGCTTTCAGAAGGCAATAGGGAGCAAGATACAAGCTTATTTCTAAGAGATATGTTGGCTTTGACTCATAGTTTTAATATCATGGTCATTTATCACTTTTTTTCACTATTACCTCATATTCCTTTGCCCCATACCTTTTATTATACCTTGCTCCGTAATACCTAATCCTAGTTAAGACTTCTATTCTAACATCCACTCTGAGCAATATGTATGAATAAAAGCATGAAAATCAAGCCATTTTTTTCTGCCATAAATTAGATCTTATTTCAGGAATGGAGAAAAAAATGAGAAATCAATAGGCCCCCAAACTTCATAAAATAGATGAGGAAATTAGGTTTTTTATTTAATATTTCTACTGATTAACCTCCTTACCCCTCCCCCAAAAATATATTACTGAAAAAATAAAGCTGATAGAAAAGTGTACATGTAATTATTTTTCTCAAAGTTAATTTATAGAAATTATATATTTGAGATTAATCTATTTTATGTTTTATATAGTTTATTTCAGAAAAATACAGAAACTACAAACATATTGGATATGCCAAGATAGTTAAGTATTTATGGAATGTTGTCCTAGACATTTTTAGCTCTATTTTGTCATATATGGGATAAGAAATTTCTGACTGCATGTATTAGTGAAGATTCTTACATTTGGTCAGAGCATCAACTCCAACTTGCTTAAACAACAACAATAAAAATATTAATTTATTAAATTAGAAAGTTCAGAGGACAGTCTAGCTTTAAGAATATCTAGATCCAGATACCCAAATAGAAAAGACATCAATTTCTTAGTCCCGGGACTTGCTTTTTTTTCCTGTGGCTTCCTTCTCAGGCATGATCCCATCCTATTTATGTGGCATAAAAAGCCAAAAGAAGTTCCAAGCTTATCACTTATCATAGTGAGAAGAGAGAAACAGGCTCTTTCCAGCAAAATCCTTGGGATGAAATTGATTTGGTTTAGATTGGATTACACAAGTACATTTGACCTAATCACCAGGGCCAGAATAATGAAATACACTGGTTATCTACATCTGGATATATTGCTTGTATTTGGAGATGAGTACTTCAAGTCCCATTCAGTCCATTGAAAGTAAAAAAATCACAGAGAGAACTAAAGTATTGTTACCAGAAAGGCCATAGAAATTGGTAAGGCAAACACCCCAGGTTTCTACTATTATACTTCATTAGAGCAATGCTGGGAAATTATATATATAAAGTTTTGTAAGAAATATAAAAGAATATGTATTCTAAGTCACGGTGTCACAGTTTAAGTTCATCTTGGTATTAAAAGCCATAGAAGAAAAATAAACAAGGATGAAATCAAGTATTACTAATAGTGTATTTGCTCTAATATAAATATAAAGTATATGTGATGGAATTTATATCATTATAGACTTAAAAAACAATGAAAATTTTAGTGAAATACAATTGTACATTTACTAAAATGAGGTATTATTCTATCATTTTTCTACTTCGTTACTTCATTTTAATAAGCTAGTTAACTACAATATTACTTAAGGGCATAGCATGATAACTAGGTTCTAAGCAGTATTTTGTATTTTAATTACATAAATATTATAATTCCCATCTTAACAATATATTTCCATCTAAGAAGACGACAACTCTTTTATTAGGAAACAAAATTAATTAAATAAAGTGTGATTGAATCATGTGAGTATTCATTATGACACTAAAATTAAAGCATCTATTTCAGAATGTGGATAAGAAATAGGGCTCAATGGGTCAAATATTACATTTTAAAACCTTACCTATATCAGATTTAATTATTCAACATAATTTAATATTGTGCATTCTGTGATTTACAATTACTAAGTCTTTCATGTGGATATTTTAAAAATAAAACACATCACAGTAAAATAATCTAGTAAATTTTTTTATCTCTAAAAATTTTAGTTCTAAAAAAATAAGTGTCTGTGACAGTAATACTTCTGCTGCTCAGAAAATTCTTAGTCTACAATGTTAAATATTTACTAACTTTTATTTTGGTCGGTTTTGGTAGCAGATGTCCTACATTAAATAAAAATATGTGATATTTAGAGAAATG
>NW_011888785.1:20837800-20842903 GCF_000151845.1 Pteropus vampyrus | reverse complement strand
GCTCTATTTTGTCATATATGGGATAAGAAATTTCTGACTGCATGTATTAGTGAAGATTCTTACATTTGGTCAGAGCATCAACTCCAACTTGCTTAAACAACAACAATAAAAATATTAATTTATTAAATTAGAAAGTTCAGAGGACAGTCTAGCTTTAAGAATATCTAGATCCAGATACCCAAATAGAAAAGACATCAATTTCTTAGTCCCGGGACTTGCTTTTTTTTCCTGTGGCTTCCTTCTCAGGCATGATCCCATCCTATTTATGTGGCATAAAAAGCCAAAAGAAGTTCCAAGCTTATCACTTATCATAGTGAGAAGAGAGAAACAGGCTCTTTCCAGCAAAATCCTTGGGATGAAATTGATTTGGTTTAGATTGGATTACACAAGTACATTTGACCTAATCACCAGGGCCAGAATAATGAAATACACTGGTTATCTACATCTGGATATATTGCTTGTATTTGGAGATGAGTACTTCAAGTCCCATTCAGTCCATTGAAAGTAAAAAAATCACAGAGAGAACTAAAGTATTGTTACCAGAAAGGCCATAGAAATTGGTAAGGCAAACACCCCAGGTTTCTACTATTATACTTCATTAGAGCAATGCTGGGAAATTATATATATAAAGTTTTGTAAGAAATATAAAAGAATATGTATTCTAAGTCACGGTGTCACAGTTTAAGTTCATCTTGGTATTAAAAGCCATAGAAGAAAAATAAACAAGGATGAAATCAAGTATTACTAATAGTGTATTTGCTCTAATATAAATATAAAGTATATGTGATGGAATTTATATCATTATAGACTTAAAAAACAATGAAAATTTTAGTGAAATACAATTGTACATTTACTAAAATGAGGTATTATTCTATCATTTTTCTACTTCGTTACTTCATTTTAATAAGCTAGTTAACTACAATATTACTTAAGGGCATAGCATGATAACTAGGTTCTAAGCAGTATTTTGTATTTTAATTACATAAATATTATAATTCCCATCTTAACAATATATTTCCATCTAAGAAGACGACAACTCTTTTATTAGGAAACAAAATTAATTAAATAAAGTGTGATTGAATCATGTGAGTATTCATTATGACACTAAAATTAAAGCATCTATTTCAGAATGTGGATAAGAAATAGGGCTCAATGGGTCAAATATTACATTTTAAAACCTTACCTATATCAGATTTAATTATTCAACATAATTTAATATTGTGCCTTCTGTGATTTACAATTACTAAGTCTTTCATGTGGATATTTTAAAAATAAAACACATTACAGTAAAATAATCTAGTAAATTTTTTTATCTCTAAAAATTTTAGTTCTAAAAAAATAAGTGTCTGTGACAGTAATACTTCTGCTGCTCAGAAAATTCTTAGTCTACAATGTTAAATATTTACTAACTTTTATTTTGGTCGGTTTTGGTAGCAGATGTCCTACATTAAATAAAAATATGTGATATTTAGAGAAATGTTTTTCTCTTTCATTATTTTCTACTAAAAAAAACCCTCTTCCTAAAGAAAATCCATTTTGAATTTTGTGCTGAGAAACCATATGTATTCTTTACCAAGGGGAGTACAACACTTTAATTCCAATTTAATACATTCAAATTTGTTCTGTATTTATTTTAAAGCATTAGGTACCACCCACACAATCTGAGTACTCAGCTACTCAAAGTTTGTTATTGTCTCCAGCATTCTGTTTTTGCTTTTGGTATTCTGATACATTACAAGAGAAGAAAGCATATGATGCTCGCATGGTTCATTTATAAAAGATAAATCATGTTTACTTATCAAGGAGAACAAATAAATCATATACAAAAATGCTTTTGGTAATATGCGTTGAAGGATAGAATTTTTTTAATGATCTTATGATTTCTCAGAAAAGTAATCTGATATTACTTTCATCATTCCTTCTAACTTATGAAAATAATAGGAGACATAAGTGTTTCAGAATACTTAAGTGTTTAAATTACCACATGCAAAGTATTTATTAAATTCTCTTTTAGAAATATGATTTTATCTCTCTACATTACGAGTCTGATGAATGGTATCTCTTATGTGTGTCTTAAATGCATGTCTTCTTTGATACAGATGTTATTATATCTTTATTTTTTTGTCCCTATGAGAGAGAAAGTTACTTTGCTGACATAATTACCATATAAAATTTATTGAAAAACTATATTTATCCAGATATCATCTTGAGAAATCACTTCTTGATTTTTGTCACAACACTTCAAGATATGAATTATAATCTCTGTTTTACAGACAAGGAAATTAAGGCTCACAGAGGCCAAGTAACTTGTCTAAATTACTGGAATTACTAAATCTTAATACTTACATGATAAGACGAGTCACTGGCAAAAATTTACATTTTTTTATGTGCTATTTTTCCTCCTCTCTCTCCAAATAAGAGAAAAATGTCAAATCAACAATCTAAACTTTGACCTTAAATCACTGACAAAATGAAGATCCAACTAAATCTAAAGCAAACAGAAATAGGGAAATGATAAAAATGATTAGTGTGGAAATTAATGAAAGAGAGAATAGGAAAATATAGTTAATCAACAAAATCAGAGGTTGGTTTTTGAAAAGATCAACAAAATTGGCAAAATTTTAGCTAGTTTTACCAAAGAGAGTGAGAAAGCAAGAGAGCAAGACAGCAATAGAGAAAAGATCCAATTTACTAAAATCAGGAATGAAAGAGGGAACCTTATTACTGACATTAAGAACCAAAGAGAAATGTTTTGAAAATAAGGGAATACTATTAAAACTGTATAGTAACAAATTAGATGACTTAGATAAAATGGACAAATTTCTAGTAAGACACAAAATACAAAAACTGACTCACGAAGAAGCAGATAATCTAAGTAGACCTATGAGTGAAGCAATTGAATAGGTAAATCAACAAAAACTCAGACATCAATATTTTCATTAGTAAACTCTACCAAACATTTAAATAAGAAGTAATAACAAACCTTCTTAAGTTTTTCCAACAATTAAAAGGGAGGGATACATTCCATAGATTCTACGAGATCAGTATGTACCCTAATACCTAAACTACACAAAAACATTATAAGAAAAAAAAACCCTGAAGATCTATACTATTGAGATACAAAAATTCTCAATACAATAGCAACAAATCTAATCTAGCAACATATAAAAAAAAGATTTTAAAACATTATGAAGTAGATTTTATCCCAGAAATGCAAGTTTGATTTCACATATGAAAATCAGTGTAATGCAGCATATTAATAAAGTAAAAGACAGAAACCTATATGATTATTTAAATAGACCACCCCCAAAATGGACAAAATTTACATATTTAAATTTTAAAAATTTCAGCAATCTAGGAACATTCTGATAAAAGGTGCTTATGAAAAACTCATAGTTAAGTAAGGGTAAAAGACTGCATATATTCTCCTGAGATCAGAAACAAGACAAAAATGTGCTTTCTTATAATTTTAATTCAACTGGATATTCTAGGCAGGACAATTAGATAATAAAAATAAAAGTCATCCAGTTTGGAAAGGAAAAAGTAAAATTATTTCTATTTGTAGATGCAATGATTTCATATAGAGAAACTCCTTTAAAAATAACTAAAAAAAAATGATTAGAAGTTACGAATTAGTTCAACAAAGCTGCAGGGTAAATAAATATCAGTGTACAAAAAAATAGTTTCTATACACTAGCATAAATAAAAATATGAAAACAGTTTACAAAAATGCCTAAGATGTAATTGCTAGATAGTATGGCAAGCAGTTATTTAGTTATGTAGAAAACTAGCTTACTCTCTTCCAGTTGCATAAAATTTTTGTAGATGATTTATTTTTTGAATATTACATGCTAGGCTTATTCAAGCTATACTTCTAGGAGTTTGAAAAAAAAAGCAATGCACAAAACACATAGCATTCCTTTTCTCATATAGCACTCATTCTTGTTTGGAGACACAATGGATTAAACAAACAAAAATGAAGCATGAAACAAACACAAGTGAGAAGGATAAGAAATGCTGGAGTTTGGAACGTTTTTTATATTAAGGTGAAAGAAAAACTTTGGGAGGAAGACCTGTAGAAATAAACCTTGTATATTGTGACTTTAAAACTTCATATTTCCTGATGCCTCTACATCCCCATTAACAGTCTCTCCAGGGGACTGGGGGCAGCAATGTAATAAACTGATCCCTGCCATAAGCTCTCCTTCCTCTCCTCCCCTTACTATGACCTCATGACATTCAACTGCACTAAGGAAATTCCCTCATACCTTTACCTTGCTTACTGCACCCTAACACTCAGTAAATGCACTTGCCTGAGGGTCTTCACTCTCTCTCAGCTCCCTTGGAGCTTCTGCCATATAGCCCCCTGCATACTGGGTCTCCTTCTTCTAGGACTTAGGAGTATAATAAATCTTTTTCACTTAAAATAAACTTCTCCATAGTGTTAGTCCCATAATTGCAACTGACAGATAATCCTAAAACAGTATTTAGAAATATCATTATTCCTTACAACACACCTGTGGCTATTTGGAAGAATCACGTTCCAGATATCTGTTATCAAGAAAAAAAGCATCAGGAAAGCATAAGGAACAGGGCCCACCTGGCCACTAGGCACCGTAAACAAAGTCCAGAGCCCATGATATTTTTTCAGGCACCCACAAATGTTTTACATTTTAATTTATTTTTGAAGAAAAAAATGTATTGATAAACAATATATAATAAATCCAGCCTAGATTATATTCACCTTTTAAACAATAAAATCATAAAATGTTATTTTTAATATTCCAATATTTTTTTATTTAGAAAGAAGCTGATGAAGGTAAATGTTTTTGTGCCCATGAGAGATGGATGCATCCCTGGTAAGAAGCTGAGTGAATGAGAGATGTGAGATAGAGTTAAATTTGAACAGTTGGGGATTGGTAGAACAGATTCCAGAGGTCTTTAAGGCCACATTTACACTTGGGCTTTTACCCTGAGAGAGATGAGAAAATTGGAAAATTCTGAGCGTGAATTAATATTTTAAAAGGATCATTATTCCTGTACCATGGAGATTGTAAGGGCAATAGATTATTGAAGATATTGACAAAATTGAAGGTCTAAGCA
>NW_011888785.1:20817700-20837365 GCF_000151845.1 Pteropus vampyrus | reverse complement strand
TAAACTCAAAAGAAAGAAAGTAAAAACAGATGAACTTAATTTCCCTAACCAGAAAGAAACTTGGATCAATCTCTATCTGCCTACTCCTCTCCAGTAAAAGGCCATACCTTCTTTCCTAAGATCTTTATCATTAGCATGTTGCTTCTTCTATATTCAGACAAATAAAAGTGTGATAATGGCTGAATAGTGACAATGACAATAGCGTATAAACATTTTGTGTTTTCTGATATCAGGAGGCATTTTTGTATATTAGGATCATTTAATCCTCAGTCCCCTAAGATGATGTTAGAAGCAATCACAGTGGATATCAGATGTCAAAATTAATATCTATGTCCGTGATTTTCAAATAAACAGTGCCATCATTGCAGAGGTAATGAGATTTTCAGAAAAGAAAGTGCATTAGGGATATAGCCCAGAGGGAGCAGTTGAAAGACAAGGTGGTGTTGGGGGAAAAGGAGGGAGCACCACGTGGAACCGACTAGCAGATGCCCATGAATACCTGAAAATGTAACTGGGTATGTGCTCTGCTCCACTATAATTAATGGCCCACCATAGCAGAATTTGTAGTTTGGTTTGGTTTTATAGTGATTCTTTTATCTCATTTTCTTGTGAGTAATAATAGTATATGTGAGCCAGCTTCCCAAGGGGAAGAAATGCCTGCAAAAGAAAAACTAACTCTCTAAAACAGAGATAAAAATCATAACTGTGGCTTCATTAACTGAATGCCCAATGAACTGAGCCACAAACCAGACTCAGTTTTCTGTAGAAAATTGTAATACAATCACAACGACTTCTGAAATGTAAAGCATGCACTAAGTATATAGGTGTGTATTTGTGAGAGCTGTGGTTTATGGAAGTTTTTGCTAAGTATAAATTTATATTGTTTTCTGGACAATAATGGAAAGCACAGTGGAAAAACATCTTCCCAAGGTTGATACTCTAAACCATAATGAAATCAACAGATCAATAAAGTCCTATTATCTTACTGTAAATTGATTTGTTTTAATTATAGCGCAAAGGAATTATCAGAGGAACTCCTAGAAACACAGTGATTCGTCAAAAAAGGTTGACGTGCCCACCACGCTTTTCAGTTTTAAGAAGATATGTTTTATATTTACAGCCTTGAACAGGGGTCCAGATGGTAGTGATAATACTTGAAGGCACCAATAGCGAGGCACATAGTCTTCCAAATGAGACAAACTTCAGTCACATCACTTTGCCACTTGCTAGAATTTGCTTTAGTTTCTAGCTTTTCTGTTGACCTGATTAGCTAAATTCAGTATTTAAATTTTATGTATTTATTCATTACTTGCTTCTGTCAATTTCCCAAAAGGATTTCAGGTGAGCTTAACTGGGGAGCCTTAAGAGAACCCTAGGCCTTGTTTTTAATTCACAAATCATTGACACTTTTGCATAGAATGGCCTTATCAGGTCTCTAGAATTTTGCATTTTATAAATGGTATTTGTATTATTTATCCTGAGATGTTCTCCCTGTGTATCTGCTTGTAGTTTTGATGTTTCGTTTGGACTCTTGGATTTACACATTCTGCATACCAATATTTCTTATTGGTTTGAATCTTCTCACTTATCAGCTACCAAGAAAAAACAATGTTTCTTAAAAAGGAAATATTTTTAAAATACATAATTTCTCTGACCAAAAATTATTTAGTAGTTGAAATATTAAGAAATATTTAATTAGGATGGTTTTGGGGAAAAGAGAAAAACTGTTAAGACTATAGCACTCTAGATAGCATCTGAAATAAGTTATCACCATAATGTGCTATCCTATGAATTTAGATAGGTGAAAGCTGCTGAAACTATTATTTATACTATGCAACTTCTTTCCAAGATAACTCTATGATGGCGGCTGCATTTGTTTAACATTTAAATGCTAAATACAATCTACAGCCATTGCCACCCTGAACAAGCCCGATCCTGGCTGATCTCGAAAGCTAAGCAGGGTCGGAGTTGGTTAGTACTTGGATGGAAGACCACCTAGGAAGACTAGGTGCTGTAGGCATAAAAAATAAAAAATAAAAAAATAAGGGATTGTAAGCTGACAAAGTCCTTGCAATCTGTGAGGTCAACCAAGGGTTGCCTTGCCTAAAAAATAAAATAAATAAAAAAATTAAATACTAAATGAAAAGCACTTTCTTTCTAAGATGTGTATTATATATAGAGAAAAAAGACTTGTCAAGACAGAATTCTGTTTATTTCACTGTACCTATTCTAAGACATAGAATTTTTAATTTGTTGACATTTTATGACATTAGCAATATCAGTCGCAGTAGATAAATTAAAAATATGGTATAGAAAAACCATGTTTATAACTCCTCCAAACATCTAGAGGTAATGTTTTTCAGTTTGGGTATTTATCATTACAGATTGGGTATGTGTATATATATTTTACATATATATATATATATATATACATATATGTGTACATTTATATGTACATATATATGTACAAAATGTATATATATAATTTATATTTACATATCAAATCTGATTTATTTTATTTAACAATATATAGTAATTATTTATAATTATGTTTTCTTGCCATAAAGATATAGTTTTTAAATAGTCACATAGTAATCTATTATAATGAAATTCTGTCTCTAGAAATCAGATTTTTGGCTATTAATATTTACATGGTACTGAAAATCATATGGAACATTCTTAACTATGTCTCTGAAAACATCTCACAAATAATGCAACCCTGTCGAACCAAAACCATTGAATCCAGATCAATCTTCTGTTAATCAAAATGTTTTTCTCTAGTACGATAATTTGATCATATACAAGATTTTTTAATTCTTTTGCTAGATAATGTCTTTTTTCTTACCTAAAGTAAGATCTCTATCCACACAGAGCCATGGCAAGGGAAGTAAAAGCAAAAATAAATGAATGAGAATATATCAAACTAAAAAGCTTCTGTACAACAAAAGAAACCATCAATAGAACAAAAAGGCAACAAACTGAATGGGAGAAAATATTTGCAAACAACGCCTCCGGTAAGGGCCTAGTATCTGAAAAATATATAAGAACTCATACAACTCAATGACAAAAAACAAACAATCCAATTAAAAAATGAGCAGAGGACCTGAACAGACACTTTTCCCAAGAAGACGTACCAATGACCAACAGACATATGAAAAGATGCTCAACTTCGCTAGCTATTAGAGAAACACAAATCAAAACTGCAATAAGACAGATACAGCCTCACACCTGTAATAATGGCTATTATCAAGACAAGTAATAAGTGTTAAAAAGATTGTGAGGAAATAGGAACCCTCATATATTGCTGGTAGGACTATAAATTGGTACAACCACTATGAAAAACAGTATGTAGTTTCCTCAAAAAATTAAGAATAGAATTACATATGATCAAGTAATCCCTCTTTTGGTTACCTACTCCCCGAATTTGAGACATTGTCCATTAAGATATATGCGCCCCAAAGTTCATTGCAGCATATTCATGGTGGCCAACACATAGAAACAACTGAAATGTCCTTTGATAAATGATTGGATCAAGAAGATGTGGTACATATATACAATGAAATATTACTTAGCCATAAGATGAAATACTGCTATTTGCAAAAACATGAATGGATCTTGAGAGCATCATGCTAAGTGAAATAAATCAAACAGAAAAAATTGAGAACCATTTAATTTAACTCATATGTGGGATATAAAAATGAAAACAACAAACAGACAAAGAAAAACTCATAGACACAGACAACAGTTTAGTGGTTACCAGAGGGAAAGGGGGAGAGGGTGAAGTAGATAAGGATAAAGGGGCTCAGTATATGAGGAAATTTGAATTTGTGTGGTGAATACATAATGCAATATACAGATGATGTGTTATTGAATTGTACACTTAAAGCCTATACTTTATTAATAAATGTTATGCCAATAAATTTAATAAAAAACAAAAAATAAAAAATATTAGCACTAGGTCTACTTGGTTTTTATTCCATTGCATACTTGTATATTAATTTACAAGTAATTTGCTTCCAAAAGGAAGTTGAAGTTTTGTATATATATATATATGAAATACATATATAAGTCCATTAAACAATGAAGGCATAATTGAGGATCATACTGTTTTATATTCCCCTTAAATTTATTTATTATTAAAAATAAACTTACTGTTTTCCACATGCAAAATCCATAATGCTTGGAGAATGTTGGTGGTTAGAAGAGAGAAAGATTGACATTAAGTAAAGGATATTATCTAATCATGATGATTATAACACACTTTATATATGATCCACTGTGTGCTTATATTTAATAATTTATAGAATAAAAATGAACAATTTAGATATGTTAATATTTCTGGGTTTAAAATAGTAACATTCCTTCTTTCATAAAATATATACTGCTTTTGGCATTGGGCATGAAAATATTACCTAGCTACATGAAGCTATACTATTTTGAATGTGTAATATTTATTTCAGCATGCCAATCTTAAATGCAGGGATTAAGATGATTTTTAATTTTTGGAATAATAAATTTATAATTTAATTGGCTTGCACCCATACTTTCCCCCTAATCATACAAAAGTGTTCATATATTGAATTGAAAAAACTTAACTTTCTATTTAAATTTTTGTGAGTTAATAACAGCAGGAGATTAAGAAGCAAATACGTTGGACAAATGCCATTGTTCTGATAGAATTTTGTTTTAATGGAAGTTTTTTTTTTTTTTCTACTGGAGATCTAGAGTTCAAATCTGAGCCCTGAAATTTATGAATTACCTCAAAAAGAAATTTGCTTTAATTTTGAGTCTCAGTCGTATATTTCTAAATGTGCAGAAAACATATGCCTCCTTTGAAGGTTAAGTGAAATGTTCCCTAGTTTGAAGGTTAAGTGAAATGTTCTTTAGTTTTTTAATGCATAAAATGTTAATTGTAATAATATTTTTCCATAACTTTATTGTTATCTGTTCTGATACTTTCAAGAACAAGAATGGTATTAAAACTATCTCTAAAAAACTGAAAAGATTTGCAAATAAGTGGAGAGAAAATTAATGCTAAAATCTTGAAGAGGCAAAGCAGCATGGAGTTTTTGAGGAACACAAGTAAATTGGTGAAGCTAGAGAGAAAAAAACGATGAGGGGAAGAAGTCTGAAACACAGCTGGGAAGTGAGGCACTTTCCCCTCATATCCATTGATGAGTAAATGTTTCTCATACAGATACTGCATTTGCTGAGCCCAGAAACTGCTAATTTTCTCCCTACTCCTAGACTGCCATGAGGACATCTCTCTGCCTCTGAGCCTGGTATTGGTTGAGACAAAATCCATTCATTACCTACCTTTTCACTGAATCTCCACAGACAGAATTGCCTCTCCTTCCTCTATGTAGCTGTTACATTTTACTTACAACTTCATCATATTATTTAACACATCCTGTGTGTTTTATTTTTAGAGATTCATCTCTGTGGTCACCTCTTAAACGTAAACTTTTCCGGTACAATAACTTACCTCCCAATGATCTTAATATTTTCAAAGCATGGATTAGATCACCTTGCAAGTAGATACAAGAGATGTTTATTGAACTAACTTCTAAAATTTACAAAGTACATTTCTGCTTTTATTATACTTATTTAGCAAATTTTATCACTGTCATATCAGCCAGAGGCATGCACAATTACTACTTATCACTCAAAATCAGTGGTAGTAGAGAGGGTTTTTACAAGGCATATTTGTTGATGTTCAGTATATACAGGAATTTCACAAATTAAGGTACATTTATATAAATTATCAATGTACACGTTATAGAGTATAACATCTAAACTGTGGAGAGGGGCTACAATATTGTGAGCAGAGCATTAGCAAGGTCACTTGCTAGCAGAAAAATATCACATCCCTAACATAACTTTTATCAGGAATAAAGCTGACATTTTAGTCTTGATTTTTTTTTTTATTTTTCTATCTTTCAATCGATTTTAATTCAGAGAGAGAATATCACATTATATATATTGAATTCCTTAACTACAGCAAGGATAACTTAGGTCACTATAGTGGCAAGAAAAAACAATTTTTAATTAATGACTTGGACTCTAAATTCACAACAAGGAATAGAGAAAACAATATTCACAATTGGATATTTTCAGAAATATAGGAATTCTTCATCTATAGGCTAGAATATTATCAGTTATTGTGAGTCATTGTGTTTGTTTACCTGAGTCCATGAAAACTCCAAGGAAATATGATTAATTTGCTGTGAGAGAAAAGGATATAAAAAGTAATTGGAAAAGGAATAGGTAAATATATCTTTTAATCTAATGTTTCATAAAGGGATGAATTTTATATCATATCTAAATTATATGCCCTGATAAATTTTTAAAAATTCATAACAAGAGAATTGCAACTGATTGTGCATGAATAAGAAAATTGTAGATCAGTTACATAGATACTCAGAATCTGACCATCTTCGGATTAATGATATTTTTGGAAGCTGGATGTCTAGGTCTAAAAAGTTTTAAAAGAGCAATGTTCAATTGAAGATACTTTTTGATTAAATATACTCGAGCAACTGTAATTTATTATTTAAAACAGTTCTTATCTAACAAATCAAATGAAATGACTGAACCAAAATAGAATTCCTTCTAAGCACAACATGATTTTACTGAACTTCTCTATTACAATCTGTACTATTCTTTCCAAAGTATTTGACTTAGAATACTGTAGTGTTATACATGTATACTTTTTTTTTTAGTTCAGTTAATGCTCCTTTAATTATTGAATGGCATATATTTTTAAAATGGATGATCATAAAATTATTTTTGAAAGTTTTCATTTTTTTAGATGCTTATTATACAGGGTTTTTTCAACCTTGGCACTAATGACATTTTGGGACAGAAATTCTTAGTTGTAGAAGGCTATCTCATGTACTTAAAGATGTCTAACAGCATCCCTGAACTCAAATCAATAAATGACACTAACACACACCAGATGTGACAACGAAAAATGTTCCCAGATATGGCCAAATGTCCTCTTGGAGACAAAATTGTTTCATCCTTGTTGAGAACTCCTGCTAAGTATTTAAATCTCAGGTAAACATTTTCAACTGTATGGAAGAAGAATAGAGTCAAATGTAGATAGAATTTCAAATTGCAGAAAAACAGATAGCATAGAGTTGAATAACAATGTTATAGATTTTTTTAAAATTTCAGAAACCTAAGTTTGTATGTGAACTATTTTAGGCCAAAAGTGACGTAAAAATGAGGTATGACAGAGGAGAGTGTTGAAATGGCAACTGATTTTAAAAAGATAATGTGTGAAGTATAGGACGTTAATTTAAACCATTCAAAACTCATTTGGGCTGATCTATTGACCTTGAAAGAGGAACTACTGAAAACTGAGATGAGATGTGCCCTCTGGGAAAGAGCAATGTACGTTCATTCCTATTGCTGGCTGTTGTGGGTCAGTCCTCCCCTGCTCCACCCAGAGAATTATTCAACATAATTAAAAACTGTTAATGAATAATTATGGCAACATTTTTTTAAAGTGTTCATCAAAGCACAGATTTTATATCAGCTAAAATTTTTTTTTTCTCAAAACAGGAAAACAAAAACAAACCCTTTAACATTTTCGGAAATAAGAGAAAAAAATTGTACGAAATTCTTCAAATATCAGAATTTTTTTAAATTAAAATATAAGTACTAAGCACTTACAATATGCCAGGAACTGAACTATATGTGGGCATACACCAAAAAAATTAAAAAATAAAAAAAATAAGAAAAACAATCTATAACATACATTTTCAATAGACAGATAAAAAATAACTAGTATAGTACATCAGAAGATGATAATTGCTATAGAGAAGTGAGGTAAGGATCAGAAGTGTTAGGTTAAGGGTGCACAATTTTAAACAGAGCTTTTATAAAATCATTCACTTAAAGAGATGGCATCTACACAAAGACTAAATGTAAGAAGTGAAGGAGAAAATCAATCTGAGGGAACGGCAAAGGCAGAAGTCCTATGTATGAGTGTGTGTGGGTATCAAGAGAACCACAAGGAGGGCAGAATTGCTGGAGTGGATAGCACATGAGTGAGGATAGTAATGATTAGGACAGAGAGGTAACCCTTTGGTGCTGTGAGGGTTATTGTAAAAATGGTATGTTTTACTCTGAGTGAGATGAGGAGAAATGGAGAGTTTTGAACAGAGGTTAGGCATGATTTGATTTGCAGTTTATAAGTTACTTCCTGGCTGCTACTCTTTTGATAATGAAAGGAAGGTCGATCAAGATCAGAAACAGGATAATTACTTAAGAGGTATAGCAATAATCACATGGAGCATTAAGGTGGCTTAAACCTGAGTTGCAGCGGTGAGGGTGATGAAAATTTTGAATTCTGGATATATTTTGAAAGCAAAACCATTTTATTTGATGATAGATTGAATGGAGGAGTGAAAAAAAAAGTTGACAAAAATGATGCCAAAGTTTTTAGCCTTAGTAACTAGTAGATGGAGTTGACATTACGGCAGTGAGGAAGATCTCAGGTAGAGCATATCATAGGAGGATGTGGAGGTGTCCAGGTATGAATATATTAGAGATGCTTACTAAACTTCCAAATGGATTTTTCAAGGAGATTGTTCAACATGAGTCTGGATATCAGCATATAACTTCATATAAAGCCAGGGTCTGGAGAGTAAAATCATAAAGAGAAAATTGAGAAAATTGAGAAAATGCTCAATTATTTAGTCCTAGGACACTCCACCATTAAAGAGAGGATAGCAAAGAGGAAGACAGCTAGAGCATGTGACATTTTAGAAATCGAGTGAAGGAAGTGTTTCAATGTCCAAAGAGTAATATACTTTTAAATACTGGTAATAGTTCAAGTAAAATAATGTAAAACGGTTTTTTATAAAACTAAACGTACTCTGACCATAAGATCCAACAATTGTGCTCCTTGCTATTTACCCAAAGGAGTTGAAAACTTATGCCCACACAAAAACTTATACATGAATGTTTATAGCAGCTTTTCATAATTGCCGAAACTTGGAAGCAACCAAAATGTCGTCTAGTAGGTGAATGGATAAACTGTGGAATATTATTCCAGAGTGTAGACTATTATTCAGCACTAAAAAGAAATGAGCTATGAAGCCATGAAAAGACATAGAGAAAAGATGAATGCATATTACTAAGTGAAAGAAGCCAATATGAAAAAACAAATACTGTATGATTTGAATTATATGACATCCTGAAAAAAAGATTGTGGAGACAGTAAGATTGGTGGTTACCAGGGGATGGGTGGAGGAAGGAATGAATAGGCAGAACACAGAGTATTTTTAGGACAGTGAAAATACTCTGAATGATAGCATAACAATGGACATATAACATATATTTGTCTAAACCTATAGCATATACAACAAGAGTGAACCATGATGTGAACTATGAACTTTAGGTGATTATGATGTGTCAGTATAGATTATCCTTGGTAACAAATGGGACAACTCTGGTGGAAGATGTTGATGATGGGGGAGGTTATGCATGTGTGGGGTAGGGGATATGGGATGCTGCCGTACTCTCGCCTCGATTTTTCTATGAACCTAAAGCTCCTCAAAAAAAATAAAGTCTAAAATTTTAAAAATAGGTTTTAGTTTGCTTCTCCCTAAGATTGATTCCGGATCCAGTGTAGAATATCTGTGATACAAAATGAGCACTACGTACTTCAAAAAATTTTTTTCTAAATATGATTCATCTCAACTGAGCTTTTTATAAATATTGTTTGTCAGTATTTATGTGTCCTTTTTCCAACAAATATATGGAGAGCTGGCAAAATACAAACTCTATGACTAAGCAATTACTTTGGCACCAAACATGCTGGAATATACTGCAGATGGTATCCAGGCTAAACCAATACTTACATAACTTGTAATAAGTAAACTGCCTGCAATATATGTAAGAATAGAAACATTACACATCTAAGATCCAAATATTAAGACTAAGTGCTCAGTAAAACTACTTACTAAATATTTTAATATTTATAACCATGCTATTAAACCTCTAGGTCCCTCAAAATTATAAGGAAACCAAAGAAGTTTCCTAACATAATTTGTCAACAGTCACAATTAATATTCGTTACTTTTTAAATTTTCTTTCCCTTTAAAAATGTCAGGTTTCGTTTAATGTAATCAACTGGGATGCAAATGTCATCCAACAGCATCTTGAATAATGAGAAGGTCAAAAAAGCACAACTATCAATCTTTAATATTTCAAATATGAAGCATTTGGGGAATTCGACACTTTAGACTTCAGATGAACCTCTTTTCATGACAACATTATCAATGAGAGAGGAAAGTGAGAACACCGTAATACATTATCCTGACAAAGACTGTAAATACAGTGGAAAAGGGAATATTTCCTATTCCAATTTGTTCTGGACGTTTAAAAACTGTTCAGAAATGGCAGAGCACAAATGAAAAGTAGAATTCAAAATATTTCTTCAAATTAAATTGTAGTTAATGTGTCGGACAAAAACACATACATTCATGTGCATGAATACCACTTTTAAACTTTTTATTTTGATCTACTTTTATATTTGTAAAATTACAAAAAAATATATAGAAATTTCCTGTATACCCTTCATTCAGCTTCCCCTTATGTTAGCATTTTATATAACAATAGAATATGTGTTATAACCAAAATGATGTGATTTTGGCACAATAATATTAAGGTATAGAAGTTACATAGATTTTAATAGTTTGTCCACAAAGGTCCTTTTTCTATTCCAAGATCCAAAATGTATTATGGTACATTTTGTTGTCATTTTCTCTTAGCTAACTCCAACTTATAACTGCCTTTACTTTTTCATTATCTTGATTCTTTTGAATATAACTGGTGAGATATTTTGTAGAATGTATCTCAATTTATGTTCGAATTTTGTTTTTTCATGATTATAGTGAAGTAAAGCATTATTGGGAAGGTTACCAGAGAGGTGACATACCCTTCTCAATGTTTCATGCTGGGGGCTATAATGATATCACTGTTAATAACTGATAATATTAACTATGACCACTTAGCTAAAGGGACATCTTCCAGGGTTCTCCCATTGTTAAGTTACTATTTTTCCCTTCGTAATTCCTAAATATTTTGAGGGAGATACTTTGAGGCTGTGCTTAAAATTTCACTCACACATTTAGCATTCATTGATAGTGTTCTAATTACCATTTTCTATATCCCGCATTCCTTCCACATTTAATCATTGAAATACATCTGTGTGTAAGTAGAAGTTATTATGTAGCTCCTATTTATTTTTTCCTTCAGTATGTATTTAAATTGATGTGGATTCATGGATATTATTTTATTTTGGCATTGTAATCCAAATTATTGTTACTTATTTTGTTGCTCAAGTCGTTCCAACTTTGAACATTGAGAGCTCTTCCCCGCAACCCAGTTTTATTGAGATATAACTGACATTTAATATCTATGCTTTTTCAGCATGTCTTTACCAACCTACCCACCTCCTTTTTTTTTTTTTTTTTCACTTTCTCACTTTCTAGCACCACAAGAGCTTCCAGGCTCCTTTTATATTTTTCTTGCCTTTGGAATCTTTTTATGGCATATGGTATTTCAAAGCTGAGATTTGAGAACTAGTGTGCTCATTGCTATTGCAGTGTCACTGTTTCTTACCTTTTTTGTGGATAGAGCTAAGAAATATATATTAGCTCATACATAAATATAGACACTCACATTTCTTTATATTTATTTCTCTATTAGTACTTATATTTTAATAATATATGTATGAGTCTGTATTGATACCTCTGATTCAGCACCCTGTGTTCATTCCAGCCTTTCCCCCTTTTAAATTTGTGACTTCTACAGTGAGAAAACTATTTATCCTTGTCTATATTACATTTACTTATATTCACCCTATTTTACAGGTAAAGTAGTTTTGAAATTCCTAAACCATACCTGTTTGAAACAAATTTACCAACTACAATGCAAAGTTTTTGTGTAATTCTTTTTATCTTTAGCTTTACAGTATCCAGTGAAAACGTTGTTTTCTTGAGTTACGTAGTGTAGCTTCTTTCATTCTCATACTCCACATTTCAGTTTTTGAGTTATTGAAAAACAGATTCATTATCCACAGTCTATGTTCTATCTCCCCACTCCACATTTTAGTTAAGTTTTTAAAAATCTACATAGAGTAAAACAATTTTTTGTAGGTATTCTTTTGTCAGTTTTGACAAATGCATAGTCATGGAGCCACAAATATAGTTTTGTGCAGAATAATATGTTTACCTTAAAATCCCCTATATTATCTTTCTATGGATGACTCTACTCTCACCCTCAACCCATGGCAATCATTGATCTGTTTTTCTTTCTAGCTTTGCCTTTCCTAGACTGTAATATAAATGGAATCACACAACATGAATCTTCAGGTGTTCTTCCGCTTAGAGATATGCATTTAGGATTTACCCATGTTGTTGCATGTATCAACAGTTTGTCCTTTTTGTTTGTTCAAGTAGCATTCCATTGTATAGTGTGCCTTACTTTGTTTACCCTTCACTAGCTGAGACGCATTTAAGTTGGTCCCAGTTTGGGGAAATTATGAATAAAGTTACTATTCAATTTAGCCATATTTGAATCTTTATATTCCTTAAATATTAATTTATGTTGTGATGTTAAAACCGCACTCTAAAGATATTTTTTTAAATGATAGAGAAAATTCCTAATACATTTCTTTCACATATTTTATTAATATGTGGTTGTGAACTGACCTCAAAGCTACTCTGATCAATCTTTAGGGACAAACTTTCTGTGTCATTTTAACATATTTATGATAAGATAATTTAAGGATCAAATAAAGCTTGATCTTTTGTGGTAGAAAATATTTTAATTTTCTCAAGGAATATTGAACATGCCATAAAAGATTATTAAAAATAATATTTATCATGATTTTATTATCTCTAACACTAGTAATTAGTTTTTAATCATGTTGTCACTGTATAAAGTCTAAATTCTGTATAAAATCTGAATCGGTATTCAAAGTAGTTCAGATTCCTTGTGTGTACTTTGAACTAAATATCTCAAATAGTTAAGTTACTTTATAAAACCATTTTATTCCAATTCCCCAAACTATTTTGGGAAGAGAAAAGATGAGCTCGTCTTCAAAACCTTAGTCATTATCTATCCTTTTCCTTCTAAAACTGTATTTCAGAATATGAAAAGGATTTCTTTTAAAGCTGGTTATTATTTTATAATGAAGCTATTTCATAACTAAAAATTACACTGATTGGTTACAAGACCAAGTATTAAGAAAAGATAATTTTAATAACGCTTCCTTTATCTAGACATGTTGGTGCTTTTTATTCCATAAATAAAATTTTTTAATTCATTACCATTATAATAAGTAAAACTAATGCCCTTGTCAAAGGCTAGCATTTCTCAACTTCAATTAAATAGCAGCATGACTTTATGTTAAGGACATACATAGAGAAGATAAATTAATCCCAATTTTTTTAACAACTTCATAATCCTCTGTATTACTATTATTTATTTTTTATATGTTAAAAAATTATTAAATTTATGTGTTGTTTGGCATTTTCACTTTCAAAATGGATGACTCTATTATAAGTTTTGTTTCCAGTTAATAGTATTTAAAAATCATTAATCATAGAGTTCGATTTTATTCAATATAAACTTTAAAAAAGAAATACAATTCTCAGATTACGTCAAATGACCCAAAGGTACTTTTAATTTTATATAGTGTAAAACAGCACATTATCTAATGGAGACTTGCTGAACATTGGAGAATTTCTAATTTATGCAATTTTCAAAATTGTCTTTGAGACTTGGGGGCAATATAATTAAATTATAGAAGTGTCCGAAGAGTTATAACACAATTATCTAAACTCTTATGATGAAGCTATATATATCAAAAGCAATTTAGCCTAAGACGTTCCCCTTAAGAATGCATATTTTATTTCAGATAAAATTCATGCACAAATCCCTAATATCTAATAAGTACAGTATATGTATGTCTGTTTTTGTATAACCGACATCAAATAGTAGTGAGAAATATAATTGGTCTTTTACAAGAGATTAGAATAATCAGATTTACTCCGAAATACTATTAAATCACCATGAGATCAAGACTAAAAACTCAAAGTTCCAGCCTAGCTGCCTCTTGGTGTTCTTCTTTACTTTACAAATAGTGTTATCAATATTTAAATCAAACACTGCTAACATTATTGGTATTCTTAAGATATTCACAGTAAGTAATAATCTCCTAACATAATTTATTATTGTCAACAGTGAGTTCCAGAAATTATAATCAGCAGATGCTGCTATAACCTGGGAGGTTGATTTAATTTTATGGAATGCTCAATGTGAAGAACAATGGCAACTGTATAAGCTCTTAATTGGAAACTCTATCAGATTTTGTATGTTCACTTTACTATTTTCCTTATCTAATAATTGAGAAAAGTGACAATAAGGGATAAATTCTGCCACTTAAAAATATCATTTTTAAATTAAATGACTCAAAATATCATAAGATAAGCTAATGTAGATAGACTTATTTCCCAAAATTGTATAAACTTTGTAATATTCTTTTAAAATGGCACATTTGAGAATAAATACTATAAAATAAACTATAAAATTTTTCTTTTTCTTTTTTTTTTTTATTTAGCCTCAGAGTTTTCTTTTTTTGATATTCTTTTCTGCCTCTTTATTAAATGCCCTCTTTGGTGGTTACTGTCATTTCAATTATCATTAAATAATACCAAAATACAGTTGTCAGATTGTTGTTATAATTATGGACTTTTCTCGAAAGGTCCTTGTCAGTAGCATCTTGGATTTTCTCTTCTTAGCCCAAAATGATTTGTAACTTAGAGTGTTCTCATGCCTGTCATCTTAAAAACTTTTTGCCAAATTTCTTAAAAACTGACTTAAATGTTCTCAAATTTATATTCTATTTCTGATGTCCTCTTTCAGCTTTATTATTCCTAATTCAAAAAGTATCTTTTCATATTTTTAAGAATAATAAAAAACATCTTGAGGATGTTAAAAAACCCGATTATAGATTCTTATAATATGTAAGAAAAACATTCATTTTTGGATGAAGATAATAGCTTAGAGGTTTTTTTTTTTAATTTTCTGAGTTTCACAGAAGGAGCAAATATGACTTTTTTTACACTATCATATGTTCTCCAAATTCAGTGATATGTTTCTATATTAAAAATCTTTATTGTATGGCTAACATCTTTCCTAAATAAGGGCATAGCATGGCATGCCTAACCTTAAAAAAATCAACAAAAAAACTTACTCCTCAATTCAATGAATTATTTGCTTTTATTTCTAACTCTTTGCCATTTGACTTTTAATCGTAGGTCTATGGTATTGTGGTGCAATTGTAGTTTCCCTGCCTTTTCTGTAACTTTCATTACCAACACACTAAAATTCATCTCATTCCCCTTCCCCCTTGGAGTAGTGGAAGAACAGAGTTTTTTTCCCTTCTCTAAGTAGTTGTTCCTCAGTAGAGAGGTGTCCATGGTGGCAGCCTCAGGCCAGTTATCCAGAAAACATAAAAAGTTCCTTTTGGACAGGAATAAAACCTCAGATATAAATAATATGCATTTAAATACCTGAAATTACATAATGTTACTCCCTTTTGCTTTTCTTTTAAAAAACTCCTTTTTTATTTTTTATTTTTTTCACATTGAAGGAGAAAGCTTTCATTTGCACAGTCTTTCCTTTCCTTGTTAATAGTGTGGTTTTTAAACAGTAAAAACTGATTTCTCCCAAACTAGTTTTCACTGTGTTATGAAAGGTACGTAGTATCAGATTAGAGAGTCTTTTGAAGGGTAAAGAGAGGAACACGCAACACTAAGTAAAACTTAGCCTGTCTCTGGCTTAGAATATGAATCTCTTTGTATCAGTGACAAAATAGGCACCTTTTACTGGTTCATTTTGCTTCTACCTTAAATCGAGCAAGCTTGCTTCAGTCCCAATGTCTACTGAACAAGCACAAACTCTGTCACAGTTTCAAGATATATCCCAAAGCCAGAAACTTTCTGAATCTCAAATCAAACTCATCATCTAGATATATGGAATTTCTCTAATTTGGTCTTTTTTTCTTTATCTCTTTGCTTTACTTTCTCTTCGTCATTGACTTTTTGAAGGCAAGTGTATATTCCATTCATAATACCTATCGTCTAAAGAGATAAAAAGTACAACAATATCTCAGGATATTGTTCCCATTTGAAAGGTGATGTATGGTATTCATAATTATAGATAATATTAAGAAACAAGTGTGAAAAATGTAATTTTTTTAAGGTTTTGTTTGTTTTGTTTTGTTTTGTTTTATTAACTGAGCTTTTAGCCCACAGAGGTAGCAAATATTTATTATCAACTAAGTAACTTGACTCTCTTCCCTGGAGTTACACCTATATTTTTAAATTTTTGAAAAATTGATCAGAAGGTTTTGGGGGATGGACACTAAGATCAGGACCTGGCATCTGCTGAGACTCATATAGTCCAATTCCTCTTAGATCTGAATTCAGTCAGGTTACAACTAAGTCTCCTCTCCTTATTCACCATCTTCTTTACATCCTTTGTCTTCCTCTTCACTCTCGCTCTCTTGCTCTCCTTTTTCAGGCCAATTACAGCAAAACTTGAATGTGTTTCACAAGCAATATTGAACGAAGGAAGCCAGGCACAAAATACTGTATGCTGTATGATTCCATTTACCCAATTTTCAAAAATAGACAAAAGTAATCTATGGTGCCAGAAGTCAAAATGGCAGTTAACTTGTGGAGAGGGTACTGAAAGAAGAGAAAATGAGGGGTGCCTCTGAGATAATCACCTATACATGACTCGGATTTCAGTCAACTAGGTTTAATTTTTCGAAATTCATTTAAATGTCCAGATACATATTTACACATATGCATACAAGTTAAACTGTATCAAAATCATTTATATTTTATAACTAATAGTTGGTAATCGTAATCAGGGAACTGAGCCCACAACATTTTCTAGAAAGCATTTAAATCTATAGGGAGGAGTGGGGATGAATCCTACCCTATATTCCAGTCAGCCATCTAGGGCTTGTTCCTTACACAAGCAATTCACTATTTCTGTGTATGGATATGTTTACTAACATAATAAACCTTATATCTGATGCTACCACTATATCTAACTTTCATCTCTAATGTCTATCTTTTTATAAATTTCTCAACATGTACTGTTGCTTAATACTAGACACATGAAGTATAAATGAACTAATTTCACAACATACTGTTTTAACATTATTACATGTCCTTTATCTTTTTGTTGTAGTGTTCCAGGTGGCAGTATATAGTCATAAGATGGACCATGACGAGATTCCAAGTTTCAAAATTATCTAGCAACAATGGTATCCTAATCTGGCATTAATGATTTTTCCTGATATCTAACAAATCTTAATTTGTTAGGTTTTGGTTGTAATTATGGAAGGAAGCTTATCAGTAACAAACCAGTAAGAAATAGAATAATTAATTCTTAATGTAATTCATGGGCAATCAGGGCTGAGTTTGGTCTATATATCATTTGCTGGTGAAATTGAAGAAGACAGTTTTAAAGGGCATTGTAAATAAGGCCATCCAATTCTTAACTCTTTAATCTAGGAATCAGAACTTTTTTTTTTAAATTGACTCCCTTATAAAAGGGGTTGAAAACCTTTTTTTTAAATATCAGGGAAATATATGGCACATCTTTTATTTCCTCCTTAAATTATAGGAGAATTTATCAGTGAGACATTGAGGCTAGGGTTTTCTTTGGCAAACTTTTAAATAATAGATTGGATTTCTTCAGAAAATCGAGCTAGACATATATTTTTATTCCTTCTTCTGGTCAGCTCTAGTAAAGTGTATTTGTCATCCAAATGTTTAAATTTACAAGCAAATTTTTTTTGGCCAGTATTTTCTGATATCTCCAGCCCTGACAGTGGCTCACTTTTCTCTCTAATCATGTCATCTCCACACTACTTTCTATTGTGTTTCACCCTGAGTCATCTCTGCACTGACATTAGCTGCTTTAGGAAGCTTGTATACCTTTTCTTTTATTTTTTTTTTTTTGAAACTGTGAATTTTTTCTTCTCTTATATTAACTGAAAATGGACTTGTCAGTTTGTTATTTCACTTTTGTACAACATGCAAGATAAGTTTATTTCTGTTTCCTACTGTTCTGTTCATAATAGAAGTCTTCCCTGTCTGGTTAGAGAATTTTTTTTTTTTAAATGCTTCCTTTTCTAAATTTCCCCAATATTTTTTTCTAAAATGGTGCCCACAATTACCATAAATTCAGTTTATTGATGACACACAATATCCCAGATTTAAGAATTTGTCATATACAAAGAAATAAATATGTTCAAGAGGTGGTATTAAATTTAGGATGAAAAAGAAGAATAGTAGGAAATGGCATTATTAAAATGGTAGGTGAGAATATTGAAAGAATGAGCATATATTTTTAAAAAGTATATAGAAACAGAAATTTTATGTTAGGTTTTGCTCAGAACGGCTATGGCCATGGGATTAGTGCTTTATAAGATACTTCTTCATCAACTCAGAAATTTGAGATAGCCCTACAGACCAATTTTCCAAGATTGTGCCAAGTAAGTAATTAAGGAAGCAAAATTTCACAGCCTGTAAGTAAGAAAATAGAGTAGCTATTCCCTATATAAGAAAAATGTTATTCTTTTAATACATACTATTAGTCCTAGGTATAATAATATCTGATTATTTGGAGCTAGTCTGTCTTCAGTTTTTTTTTTCCCCCCAGTTTTTCTGTACAATTTTTAATGACTCTCCCTTTGTTTCCTTAACACCTATACTTCTTACCAATTTCCAGGACAGAAATGCTCATTTATACTCGAGGGTTCATTTAAAATTGTTACATGCCATTATGCTGTTTATATTTTTGCTATATTTCTAAGAAAAAAAATCCTGAAAAGCTTTGTATTCTGTGAATAAATTACAAGTATCACTAACAGGCAATTGACATATTTTGAGCTTTGAACCCTGATTTGGTATTTAGAATATAATACCCAGAACACAGCCATTTATATGAATGCTGGCACTGCTTTTACCTATAAGGTAGAATCCTCACCAAGTAGAACTGATTCTTCTGGAGCAGCAATATTATGCTTCTGAAAAGATATATCTGCAAAGTACAATTACACTGCCAGCAGTTTTCACCCTCCGTGCTATGTACTGAATACCTTTTTTATGCTTTATTTCTTTTCCAATAGCATGAACATTAATGAGATAGAGCTTATTATTTTAAAAGACTACCAATATAAAAAGCGTAGGTAACTTTTTCTAAAATGAAATTTAACACAAACTCTTCTACACTCCTTAGCAAGATTACTATGTTACCGAATATAGTGATTTATCCTATGTACTGATTCATTATCAAAAGAGAAACACTGAATTCTTTTTAAATAGAAAGATCACTATTGCAATTATTTGATTAAACTCTCATTCTCTCACTCTTTTTTCTCTATTTGGAGAACAAACAAGCCTAGAGGTATAAAGAAGGAAGCTGTGATTGAAATTCCTATAATGTAATTTAAAATACAAATTCTCAATATTATATTTACATCATAAAATATGATTTCCCTGACATTTACTATCGAAATGCAAACATCAGAATCCAGGTATTTCTTTTAACTAC
>NW_011888785.1:20811752-20817650 GCF_000151845.1 Pteropus vampyrus | reverse complement strand
TTTTCTAAAATGGTGCCCACAATTACCATAAATTCAGTTTATTGATGACACACAATATCCCAGATTTAAGAATTTGTCATATACAAAGAAATAAATATGTTCAAGAGGTGGTATTAAATTTAGGATGAAAAAGAAGAATAGTAGGAAATGGCATTATTAAAATGGTAGGTGAGAATATTGAAAGAATGAGCATATATTTTTAAAAAGTATATAGAAACAGAAATTTTATGTTAGGTTTTGCTCAGAACGGCTATGGCCATGGGATTAGTGCTTTATAAGATACTTCTTCATCAACTCAGAAATTTGAGATAGCCCTACAGACCAATTTTCCAAGATTGTGCCAAGTAAGTAATTAAGGAAGCAAAATTTCACAGCCTGTAAGTAAGAAAATAGAGTAGCTATTCCCTATATAAGAAAAATGTTATTCTTTTAATACATACTATTAGTCCTAGGTATAATAATATCTGATTATTTGGAGCTAGTCTGTCTTCAGTTTTTTTTTTCCCCCCAGTTTTTCTGTACAATTTTTAATGACTCTCCCTTTGTTTCCTTAACACCTATACTTCTTACCAATTTCCAGGACAGAAATGCTCATTTATACTCGAGGGTTCATTTAAAATTGTTACATGCCATTATGCTGTTTATATTTTTGCTATATTTCTAAGAAAAAAAATCCTGAAAAGCTTTGTATTCTGTGAATAAATTACAAGTATCACTAACAGGCAATTGACATATTTTGAGCTTTGAACCCTGATTTGGTATTTAGAATATAATACCCAGAACACAGCCATTTATATGAATGCTGGCACTGCTTTTACCTATAAGGTAGAATCCTCACCAAGTAGAACTGATTCTTCTGGAGCAGCAATATTATGCTTCTGAAAAGATATATCTGCAAAGTACAATTACACTGCCAGCAGTTTTCACCCTCCGTGCTATGTACTGAATACCTTTTTTATGCTTTATTTCTTTTCCAATAGCATGAACATTAATGAGATAGAGCTTATTATTTTAAAAGACTACCAATATAAAAAGCGTAGGTAACTTTTTCTAAAATGAAATTTAACACAAACTCTTCTACACTCCTTAGCAAGATTACTATGTTACCGAATATAGTGATTTATCCTATGTACTGATTCATTATCAAAAGAGAAACACTGAATTCTTTTTAAATAGAAAGATCACTATTGCAATTATTTGATTAAACTTTCATTCTCTCACTCTTTTTTCTCTATTTGGAGAACAAACAAGCCTAGAGGTATAAAGAAGGAAGCTGTGATTGAAATTCCTATAATGTAATTTAAAATACAAATTCTCAATATTATATTTACATCATAAAATATGATTTCCCTGACATTTACTATCGAAATGCAAACATCAGAATCCAGGTATTTCTTTTAACTACCTTGGGTGTTATTTCAGCATATCCAAAATAATTATTTGTTATCTTTGGAACTCAAATAATAATTCTTACATTTTTCCTTTCCTCCACAAAGAGTGTTAAGAAAGGATTTTATTTTGGACATGTTTTAAATAAAAATATTTTAAAAAAATAAACTAATGAAATTCATGAAAAATTATGTGTGAGTGTAAGAAAAGTCGAGAGGTCAAGATAATGCCAAAATTCTTGGCTTAAGCAACTAAAAATACTGAAATAAGGAAGTTTATGAAGTAATATTAAAAATGGAGCAGGCGTGTTGGAGGTGTTAGGTAGCTAGTCGACATGAGCAACAAGGGAAACAAAGGAATGGGGCCCAGCCTAGAGACCACCCAAAGAACACCCCAATGGTAGTAGAAGTCTGGGTATGCACATGAGCACTAGACAAAGTTATATAGCAGCCAGGTGTCAACTAAAATGACCTTACTTGCCAATCACCTAGGAATGCCTTTAGAACCGCCAGTCACTGCCCAAATATAAGGCAGATATTCCCACTTCTGGGTCTTTTTGCCCTTCTGAGCTCCCCTTCTTTTGCCTTCTGGGTTCCCCTCCCTTTTGCCCTTCTGGGCTCCCCTTTTTGCTCCTTTTTGCCCTTTTGGATTCTTTCTCTTTTTAGTGGCCTTTTAGCCCTTTTGTAGCCATTTTGGCCCCCTTTTGTTGGTTACAGGCACATGGGACCATTTGCCTCCTCGGGGCATACTTTATCTTTCTAAAACATATTTTTTTAATAAAACTATTAAATCTCAATGAACTGTGATTCTACACTGCTGTCATTTGAGGAAGAACTAAGGAAAAATGCTAACTACACATCTGAGCCACAGCTGGCTGACTAATTAAAAGGCAGACTACTTGTAAAATAAGAGGAAATAAGGTAGCAAGTATTTCTCATAAAAGACCCAAAGGATAGATGTCTATATTTAGCAAATAATTAATTATAGAGTCTTTTCTGTGCTTAAATTAATTAAGCACATACTTTGAAAGCTTTTGCTGAAAGATGCTTACATATACTCATATTCTCTTTAAAAATCAAAAGTATAAAATTGAGGGAGTGTGAAGTGTCGTGTGAATTCAACATTTTTAATCACACTTCTTTTTACCATTTTTTTGTCAGTAACAGAATAAAAGAAAAAAATTATTGTAATTTCAGAGGAAATAATATACACAAAGTCATGGTCTATTTAGATTTTATAGAAATATTTACTGATCATTCGATGGACTCTCATGCTTGAATTCCTACATTTCTCCTTTTATGTATTAAATTAAAACATTCTGCTATAAAATATTTCCCTTTGAATGCAAAGATAAAACTTTCCAGATAAAATAATATTTATGTTTACATGGGAGCTTTTATATGAAAGAATTACAATATTTTCCCAACATTATAAATAGAATAATTTCACGTGCTGTTAGATTTCAACTGCTATTAAGTCACTAGATATCACCACCAGGTAATAATTCTCAGAGTATAAAAAAAGTAACAACATATCCTGTGTAGTAAACTGGGATCTTAAATGCTTGGAACATGTTAACTGTTGTGTGTGCCTCAAATAATATCTACTCAATGAATTGTAAGTAATAAACCTATTTTCAGGTATAGATATTTGTCTCTAAAAGAATGAGTGAAAATAGAAACTGGAAAATACATTTTATTCTCTATTGGGTAATTGTATCACACTCCCTAAGTACAACATGTTTTCTATGCCCTCCCTATTCATAAAACACGATTCTATTTAAATAGGTTTCCCAGATCAACATTAAGCTACTGTCAGCATGGAGCTGATCAAGAAGAGAAGGTTTTGGAGGTGAAATGCTCATTGAAAAAATGCACAAGGAGCTGACATGAGAATGAAACAGCAGGCACTAACTTTATTGCCAGGAGCGCGCACTTCTGCACTAGAAGACCACGTGGGCTTTGTGTATGTTAGTGAACAGTAGTGGCATTCTGTCAAACATGCGTAATAAACAATAAGCTGCGTCATACTTACATAAGTTAGGCACAGGAACCTTACTACATTAATGTAACATTTTAAATCCGGAGTCCTATCCCTAGCCTTGAGCCTGGATCACAGCCAGACCTGGGACCCACAGCTAAGAAAATTAGGTAGCAATTGATGACTAAATAGCTGTGGTGAACCATCTCCATTCACTTCACTAAGATTCTATCTACTCAGAAGTGATTTCCTTATTAATATGACTTCTCTTATCTGCCAATACTTTCCATAATTTCAGAAATGAGATCTTCAGTATTGATTTATTTTATTATAGTCCTCCTACATTAGATCAGTAAATTGATAGGAACAAATATAAGTTTAAATGAATTAGATAATTTTAATAGTTAGATATATATGTATATCATATTTGTGATCTACATATCACATTAGATCATTTTAAATAATTTAAATAATATTTTTAAATCATTTTTGTTTCACATTGTACTTGATCAATATCCGATTTTTAAAAATCAAGAATAATATTTTTCTTCTACACTTCCAATGGCACTCTATAGAGAATATGTGCTGTCAGCCAGGGAGGAAGTCAAGCACATGGTATGACTAAGGTTCTTACTTGAACAGTTCTCACAATAGTCCTTCCAGGATAATAATATTATTTTCTATATTGTACAGATAAAATAAGTAGGATGATAAAATGTAAATAATTGACTTAACGTATAAAAATTATAAGAGAAGAAAATTATAAAAGAAGAATGTGGGCAAAACAATGTTTTTTTCTGTTCTAAAAAGTAAGAGCAAATTCAAAATGGAAAAACAACAGGCAGGAAAGAGCTAAAATATAAGGAAAAGCAGTAGACCACAGTTACCTCAAAGAGAAAAAATATGTTGAAAATTTAAAGTAAATGAAGCTTTACATTTACTTTTAGAGATAATTTTAGTTTATGGTTTCTAACCTCTCTAAATTTCTTTGGCATTTTATTTCACCATTTTCATAATGTTCATATATTTTAATGTAAAATTATATATATTCCCTTAGCTGACCAAATTGCCTTCAAGTCAGCTGATTATACCAAATGGTCAAACACATTACACAGCTGTTTTTGATATAAAGCAGGGATTCAATGTTACCTGAAATTGTTGCTTTTAATAAATATTTTAGAAAATGAATGAGTCTAAAAATAAGTGAATTTTTCAATGAGTTAATAGTTCCTACAAAGCGTTGTTAGAAATAAGTGGTTAACACTACTGATTGAGACCTTTACTAATTTCTGATTGCCTACATCAACTGGTACCTCAGAAATGCTTGGTAATTCTGTACAAATTTTTACCACTCCCTTCAAATTTACTATCCAGCTTCCCTAAGCCTCTATTATACAGAGAATATTAAAGTCAGTGAAGAGGATCTTTTTTAAATTTCTTGCTTTCCTATCATATTCATAGTTCTATAGTACTGTATTCCATTGTATGAGTATAGTTCAATTTAATTATCAATTATGTTATAAGAACATTTGTTATATATTACAAAATGTGATATATATATATACATAGATAGATATATCTATAGATATATATCATATAGATCTATAGATCTATATATCATATAGATCTATAGATATGTAGATATATATCACATATATCTATAGATCTATAGATATATATCACATATATAATAGAGAGAGAGAGAGAGAGAGATCACATATATAAAACACAATTATAGATGGGACATTTTTACATACTTCCTAGTGTTCATGTGCAAGAAGAGTTTAACCAGATCATATACCTAGCAGATTTCTGGGTGACAGGATAGGCATAACTTCAACTTTATGAGATAATGCTAAGTTGTTTTCCAAAATAATTTAACCGATTTGCATTTACACTAATGGAATGTGAGTGATTGAATTTCTCTTCATTTTTGCCAATGTTTGATGTCATCTCTAATAATTTGTATATTATATCCATCTGGTGGATGTAGAAAATATCTCATTTGGTTTAAGTATGCAATTCCCTGATTGCTCATGAAGTATAGCATTTATAATTTGTATATATTGATAATTCCAATTTCATTCTCTGTAAGGAGCCTGTCCATAATTTTCTTTTGACTGTTATTGCTATGTTGATATTCTTTTTATAATCTGTATACTTACCCTTTGTCAGTTTTAAATGTTGTAAATATACTTTTCTAATTTGTATTTTTCCACTCATTCTCTTTATGGTGCTTTTAATAAATAATATTCTTTATTTAAATGTGGCTCAGTGCTTAGTAATTGCTTTCCATTATCAAATTATGTCTTGTCATATGACTCTCTACACTAATTTCTAAGCTATATAATGAAGCTTCACATTTGATAAGGTAAGTAATCTCCACTTTTCCTGTATCATGAATGCCTTGACCATAGATATAGCCCATAAGTAGTCTTTTATTTACTCATATTAATTTTAGATTCATGATGTTGTTATATAAACATCCATGTACAAACAAAATATGTGGAGATTCTAGGATTATGTTTG
>NW_011888785.1:20808044-20811702 GCF_000151845.1 Pteropus vampyrus | reverse complement strand
TTTTCTAATTTGTATTTTTCCACTCATTCTCTTTATGGTGCTTTTAATAAATAATATTCTTTATTTAAATGTGGCTCAGTGCTTAGTAATTGCTTTCCATTATCAAATTATGTCTTGTCATATGACTCTCTACACTAATTTCTAAGCTATATAATGAAGCTTCACATTTGATAAGGTAAGTAATCTCCACTTTTCCTGTATCATGAATGCCTTGACCATAGATATAGCCCATAAGTAGTCTTTTATTTACTCATATTAATTTTAGATTCATGATGTTGTTATATAAACATCCATGTACAAACAAAATATGTGGAGATTCTAGGATTATGTTTGAAATTGCCGTGAATCAATAAATCAACAGGAAGAGATTTATAGTCTACAAAATTATGTATTTAAATTCATGGACATTGAATATTCTTTTATGCAGTTAGATCTTTTGACATGTTTCTCTATACATTTTTACATATTTTTGTAGTCTTAATTTTGGGGGGATGCTTCCTAGGATCTTAATAAATTTAGCATTATTTTAAAAGAAATATACTTAAATTTCCATTTATAGCTTCTTTTGTTATTATATAGAAATACAATTGATTTCTGGATTGATGTATTTAACAAAACTGCTAAACTTATTAAATTTAAAGAATCTATCTGTAGATTATTTTGTTTTATGTATAACCATGTTTTCTAGTCCACACTATTTTATTTCTCTCTAGAATCCCAGTACATTATATTAATTACTCTTTTATTATAGAGTGATTAACACTATTAATATAATGTTGAGTAGGAATGTATATAGCTCTATATCTTATTCCTGACATCAGAAGAAAAGCTTTCAACATTTCACAATTAAGAATGAGTCTTTGCTATAGGTATTTTATAAATATCTCTTAATAGACACAGGGAGATCTTTTCTATCTCTGGATTAAAATAGGTTTTAAGACTATTATTTTTAGAAAAGTTTTGGGTTCACAGAAAAAATGGAAAGGCATGCACAGAAATTTCCCATACTTCTTCCAAAGAGTTTTTGTCATAAATCTGTGTGGCATTTTACCATGAGCTCTTTTTTCCATACATTTAGTAATCACAAAAGTTTCTCTTTATTGTGAATTAAAATGATTCCTTTTCCATTTGGATTTCTATTATCTTCCTTTTAAGTTCCTTAGATTCCTAAAATTAATCTACCATGAACATAACATATTTTCTTGTATTTTGTTTGGCAATATTTTGTTCCAGAGTTTTTCATCTATTTTACCAATGAGATTGAACCAGTCTTGGGTTATGCTGGCTTCTCTCTCTCTCTCTCTCTCTCTCTCTCTCTCTCTCTCTCTCTCTCTCTCTCTCTCTCTTTCATTCCTCCCCTCATCTTCTGGAAGAAATAGAGTAGATATAGGTGTTAATTTATTACTTAAATATTTAAAAGCATTTACCAGGGGAAAAAGCTCAGGCAAGTATTTTCTTAGTAGGAAATCTGAGGTTTTTTAATTTTAAAATTATTGGTACTAGTCTTTTATAATTATAACATCTTTCAAATTTTTTAATTTATTCTATGTAAGTTTGAGTACATTTTATTTTACTAGATATTTATAAATTATATCCATATGTTAAAATAAGATGACATAAAATTATTCAAAATAGATATCAAATTTTTAATGTCTAGAATCAAAACTAATAATTTTTTAAATTTCTTATATGGTTTATTATTTCCTTTTCATTGATCAGGTGTGTTAATTTTATTAATCTATTCAAAGCATCATATTGCAGCTCTTTTAATTCTATTCGTTGCACATTAGTTTTCTAATTTTCTTAAATTTTACTCTTACCTGCATTACTTCTTTCCTTCTCTTTTCTTTAGCTTTAATTTGTTGTCTTTTTCCTAATTTCATGAGAAGTCTGCTTAACTCATTGATTGTTAACCTTTCTTCTTTTATGATATATAGATTTTAGGCTACAAGACCTGAAGTAAGTGATTTCTTTGTAGAAAAGTTTGTTTTTGTTTTTATTTTTCAGACTGAGCATTCCCATCTATGTATAATTTTGGCTACATCTGTCATGCTTTGAAATATTTTACTTTTTTATCATTTTAAAGTTCAAATTATTTTTAATTTCTAATGTGATTTCTTCTATGATATATGAGTTGTTCAGATCAGGGGTTCCCAATCCTTAGGCCATGGATCCATACTGGTCCTTGGCCTGTTAAGAAAGGGACCGCACAGCAAGAGGTAAGTGGCTTGCGAGAGAGCAAAGCTTCATCTGTATTTGTAGCCGCTCTCCAGCGCTAGCATCACTGCCTCAGTTCCACCTTGGATCATCAGGCATTAGATTCTCAGAGGATCACCAGTCCTTGGTGACAAAAAAGTTGGGGACCTCTGGTTTAAATGGTTGATACTTAATTTCCTCAAATTTGGAGAGTTTATATTTATTTTTTGGTATCTGAGTTCTAGCTTACTTATAGAATGTGCAGAGAATATACTATGTATTACATTTGAAATTTGGTCAGATTTATTTTATCTCATAGCATATTCTATTACAGTAAATTGTCCAGTATCACTTGAACAAGAAATATACTCTGTTGTTAGATGTGGTATTTTCTATATGGTCAAGTTTTTTAATCTTATTTTTTACATCTTTTATAAACTTTACGATTATATTGATGTGTCCTATTATTACTGAGTTATATTAAAAAATTCCACTATGATAGTGGAAATTTTTAATTCCTTTTTAGTTAAATCAGTTTTTTGCTATTATATTTTATATCTATATAATTCAGTATAAAATCTAGTATTACTATATATTCTTGATAGTTTACCATTCAATCATCGTAAAATGTTTAAGCAATACTCTTAAAGTCTACTTTGACACTGATAGCTAAAATAACTTTATTTTTGATAATGTTTGATTATATATCATTTTACTTTAATCATTCTGGGTGCTAGTATTTAACATGTGTCTATTTTTAGCTGCATATTTTTTTAAAACAAATCTAATAGTTCACATATGTTATATAATTAATCATATATCTGATTTAAATCTATACTTTTTTTCCTCTAGTTTTATTTCCTATTTTATGTTCCTTTTCTCCATTTTTTGTCTTCTAGATTAATATTTTTCCACTTTTCCATTTTCCCATTTAACTCATGTATTATATATCTTTTTACTCTTGTTTTTGTGGTTACCGTAGAGATTTCTACATTCATAATCGACTTATTACATTATGAAATAAAGTAACACTCTTAAGCTTTCACAAATGTAAGGACTTTTTATGGCATTTTAACTTCGATTAACCTCTTCGACTATCTTTATAAATTGATGGCATGTATTTAAAGATAGGTACATTTTAAAGTTGTAAGATATTTTTTGTTGTTTTATAGTCAATAGTCACATATTTACCCACATATTTACACCTTTAGTTGATAATCATTCCTTCCTGCATTACTTTGGTTTTACCTAATAACATTTTCTATTTGCCTGGAGAATACTTTTTAGGATTTCTTTTTAATGCATCTACTGTTAATGAACAATCTTATTTCCTCTTTATGTAAAAAGCTCTTTATTTTACATAGATTTTAATGAATATTTTTAGTAACAATACAATTTTAGGTACGTGATTTACTTTCAAATAAGTTTCTTGTCTTCTCTATTTCTTTTGAAGGAAAATTTT
>NW_011888785.1:20806903-20807994 GCF_000151845.1 Pteropus vampyrus | reverse complement strand
ATTTACCAGGGGAAAAAGCTCAGGCAAGTATTTTCTTAGTAGGAAATCTGAGGTTTTTTAATTTTAAAAGTATTGGTACTAGTCTTTTATAATTATAACATCTTTCAAATTTTTTAATTTATTCTATGTAAGTTTGAGTACATTTTATTTTACTAGATATTTATAAATTATATCCATATGTTAAAATAAGATGACATAAAATTATTCAAAATAGATATCAAATTTTTAATGTCTAGAATCAAAACTAATAATTTTTTAAATTTCTTATATGGTTTATTATTTCCTTTTCATTGATCAGGTGTGTTAATTTTATTAATCTATTCAAAGCATCATATTGCAGCTCTTTTAATTCTATTCGTTGCACATTAGTTTTCTAATTTTCTTAAGTTTTACTCTTACCTGCATTACTTCTTTCCTTCTCTTTTCTTTAGCTTTAATTTGTTGTCTTTTTCCTAATTTCATGAGAAGTCTGCTTAACTCATTGATTGTTAACCTTTCTTCTTTTATGATATATAGATTTTAGGCTACAAGACCTGAAGTAAGTGATTTCTTTGTAGAAAAGTTTGTTTTTGTTTTTATTTTTCAGACTGAGCATTCCCATCTATGTATAATTTTGGCTACATCTGTCATGCTTTGAAATATTTTACTTTTTTATCATTTTAAAGTTCAAATTATTTTTAATTTCTAATGTGATTTCTTCTATGATATATGAGTTGTTCAGATCAGGGGTTCCCAATCCTTAGGCCATGGATCCTTACTGGTCCTTGGCCTGTTAAGAAAGGGACCGCACAGCAAGAGGTAAGTGGCTTGAGAGAGAGCAAAGCTTCATCTGTATTTGTAGCCGCTCTCCAGCGCTAGCATCACTGCCTCAGTTCCACCTTGGATCATCAGGCATTAGATTCTCAGAGGATCACCAGTCCTTGGTGACAAAAAAGTTGGGGACCTCTGGTTTAAATGGTTGATACTTAATTTCCTCAAATTTGGAGACTTTATATTTATTTTTTGGTATCTGAGTTCTAGCTTACTTATAGAATGTGCAGAGAATATACTATGTATTACATTTGAAATTTGGTCAGATTTATTTTATCTCA
>NW_011888785.1:20799846-20806853 GCF_000151845.1 Pteropus vampyrus | reverse complement strand
TTAATGAATATTTTTAGTAACAATACAATTTTAGGTACGTGATTTACTTTCAAATAAGTTTCTTGTCTTCTCTATTTCTTTTGAAGGAAAATTTTGGTATTACTGTTGTTTCTTTGAAGGAGTTGTATTTTTTTTCTTCACCGTATCTTATATTCTAGTCTTAGATCTTTAGCAGATTTATTATTATGTATCAAGTATGTCATTATATCGTTTGGCCTTTCCAATACCTCATGTATATTTAGCTTGATATCTTTTATCAATTTTGGGAAAGTCTAGCCTATTATCTCTTTAAATATTTATTCTGTCCATTCTTGCTGCCTTTCTTTAAGACATCTTATTACATATATGGTAAAAGTTATAATTCTGTCCAATACATTTTTATTCTTTTTTTTTTTTCTTTCCTTGCTTCAGTTTGGATTTTTTCTTGGGTCTTGCCATGAACCCAATGTTTGTGTTCCTCGAAATTTACATGTTGAAGCCCTACTTTCCAATGTGATAATATTTGGAGATGGAGCCTTTGGGAGATACTTAGGTCCTGAGGGTAGAGCCATTATGAATGGGATTAGTGCCCTATAGGAAGAGACACAAGAGAGTTGATCTCTATCTACCAGGCAAGGATACAGTTAGAAGGTGTTTATCTGCAAACAAGGAAGAGGACTCTTACCAAAAACTAAATCTGCCAGTAACTTGATCCCAGCATCTAGAACTGTGAGAAGTAAAAGGTTGTTGTTTAATCTATGCAGTCTACAATATTTTTGTTATAGCAGACCAAACTGACTAATATAGGACTAATTTTCCAATGTATTAATTCTCTATTTAAACATGTGTAATCAGCTATTAAACCTATCTCCTGAATTCTACCTTTTAGTTATGACATAGAAAAATCATAGACTAATAATCTGGGTATTTTTTTCTCTTTCCATCTTTTTTTCTTTTTAGTCTGTTTCTTTTATCTGTTTTCTGTAGATTATTTCTTATTTGTTTTCATTTGTTTATATGACTGGCAATTTTTGTTGAATGTTGAACTTTTAGATATAATTAAAATTCTCTTATTTTAAAGAATCCATAAAGAATTTGTTCTTCATTTTGTGTTGCAGTTAAGACAGAAGTATATCTTTTCTTGTAAGTGGAACTAAGGGTTGAAATGGTTTGAAGTTCAACTTAAGGTTTTGTGTAAGTATTGGTCTATTTCCAATCTATCCTGACTTTTACAGTGAAAACAGTTAGGTATTCCCACTTAGGGATTTTTCCAGACACTCTTTTTATTGGGAAATTCTGGAGTTCAGTCTTTTGTTCTATACTTCCTCGTGAGATTTCTGCTTCTCTGTACGCTATGAAATGCTTGTGAATTGACAAATACCTCAAGGAAAGAAGCTGTGCTAAAGATTGGGATTAAGTCTTTGTAATTTTCTTTCCTTCAATTCCCTTTGTAATTCCCTTTGCTGTCCTTTCACTGCCTCAACTCATTGGTTTATTTGTTATTTAAGAATTTGGTCAGCTTTTTAAATATTACTCCTTGTTTGTCTTTATAAGAGAGTATTTCTATAACACGAAAGGCATTCATATTTATCTTGTGTGTCTCCAATTTTATTCTCCAACATTTACTAAATCTGAGTTTTGTCTTCTGGTACCTGTGCTCCCCAAGTGAATGGCAATTAATATTACATTTGCCTGTTTCTGCAAATGCCACCAAGTTGAAAGTTACTTTTAATAATAATTTATTATTTACATTTTTGCTTAATTTTTTGCTTAAAGAGTTTCTTATATCTTAGTTCATTCATAGATTTAAAATCTTGCCTTATATATTTTGTCTAACTTTTTTTTTGGTCCAATTTTTTTGTCCCCTCACCTCCCAGAATATACTTGGCATATAGCTAGAAACAATAGAATATTTAAAATATATTAGTTATTTTATAAACAATACATTTTTAAAAATAAATAATGATTGCTTTGAAATATTAAAAATATGAACTTAAATCGAGAAAAAAAAATCTGAAATATATTATTTAAGGAATTTATATTCATGGGAAATATTCTGGGCTTTAATAGGGAAGTGACTTAAATAAAACCATGAAATTATAAAAATGGTACAGTGATCTGCCAATACCAGACTATATGTCTAATATACTGAAGATATAACTTTAAGTTAAATTTTAATATTTTACTTCCTTTATATTGTTGTTTTTTTCAAATATGTTATTGTCATTTTTAACAGTATTTTGCTACTTAATGTTTTATTTTTATGTTTTATTTCTTTAAATGCTTATTTTTATTCTGCCTCTGAAGATTCCAGTACTTAAAGATGGTAGAATTCTCCTTTTTTTGTTTCTGCTGGGTTTCATTCTTGCTAATTCATTTTGCTATGATTCTGCTTTATTCTGTTGTGCTCTCAATCATTTGACTTTTTTTATCAGTTGTAATATTTTATGGTCTACTTTGACTTTTCTTCTTCCAGTGAGAATTTGCATTTTCTTCAGGCAGATAACTTATGCCACTAACATCCAAGAACCCTTTAAATTCAATTGGTACCCCCACTTGTTTTTATAGTGCTCAATGTGACTTTGGGTAGCTGATCTCTTTGAAGCCAAAGCTTTAATTATAAATTCTCAGGTTAGATATCTACACCTTTAAATAAATATAAAAAAAAAAATTGAATTTTTATTTTTCATTGAGAATTTTCTGATATAAGGTAATGAATTGACTGTTATGAAGTAATGAACCTAATAACATTTCCTATTTGCCTGGAGAATACTTTTTAGGATTTCTTTTTAATGCGTCTACTGTTAATGAACAATCTTATTTCCTCTTTATGTAAAAAGCTCTTTATTTTACATAGATTTTAATGAATATTTTTAGTAACAATACAATTTTAGGTACGTGATTTACTTTCAAATAAGTTTCTTGTCTTCTCTATTTCTTTTGAAGGAAAATTTTGGTATTACTGTTGTTTCTTTGAAGGAGTTGTATTTTTTTTCTTCACCGTATCTTATATTCTAGTCTTAGATCTTTAGCAGATTTATTATTATGTATCAAGTATGTCATTATATCGTTTGGCCTTTCCAATACCTCATGTATATTTAGCTTGATATCTTTTATCAATTTTGGGAAAGTCTAGCCTATTATCTCTTTAAATATTTATTCTGTCCATTCTCACTGCCTTTCTTTAAGACATCTTATTACATATATGGTAAAAGTTATAATTCTGTCCAATACATTTTTATTCTTTTTTTTTTTTTCTTTCCTTGCTTCAGTTTGGATTTTTTCTTGGGTCTTGCCATGAACCCAATGTTTGTGTTCCTCGAAATTTACATGTTGAAGCCCTACTTTCCAATGTGATAATATTTGGAGATGGAGCCTTTGGGAGATACTTAGGTCCTGAGGGTGGAGCCATTATGAATGGGATTAGTGCCCTATAGGAAGAGACACAAGAGAGATGATCTCTATCTACCAGGCAAGGATACAGTTAGAAGGTGTTTATCTGCAAACAAGGAAGAGGACTCTTACCAAAAACTAAATCTGCCAGTAACTTGATCCCAGCATCTAGAACTGTGAGAAGTAAAAGGTTGTTGTTTAATCTATGCAGTCTACAATATTTTTGTTATAGCAGACCAAACTGACTAATATAGGACTAATTTTCCAATGTATTAATTCTCTATTTAAACATGTGTAATCAGCTATTAAACCTATCTCCTGAATTCTACCTTTTAGTTATGACATAGAAAAATCATAGACTAATAATCTGGGTATTTTTTTCTCTTTCCATCTTTTTTTCTTTTTAGTCTGTTTCTTTTATCTGTTTTCTGTAGATTATTTCTTATTTGTTTTCATTTGTTTATATGACTGGCAATTTTTGTTGAATGTTGAACTTTTAGATATAATTAAAATTCTCTTATTTTAAAGAATCCATAAAGAATTTGTTCTTCATTTTGTGTTGCAGTTAAGACAGAAGTATATCTTTTCTTGTAAGTGGAACTAAGGGTTGAAATGGTTTGAAGTTCAACTTAAGGTTTTGTGTAAGTATTGGTCTATTTCCAATCTATCCTGACTTTTACAGTGAAAACAGTTAGGTATTCCCACTTAGGGATTTTTCCAGACACTCTTTTTATTGGGAAATTCTGGAGTTCAGTCTTTTGTTCTATACTTCCTCGTGAGATTTCTGCTTCTCTGTACGCTATGAAATGCTTGTGAATTGACAAATACCTCAAGGAAAGAAGCTGTGCTAAAGATTGGGATTAAGTCTTTGTAATTTTCTTTCCTTCAATTCCCTTTGTAATTCCCTTTGCTGTCCTTTCACTGCCTCAACTCATTGGTTTATTTGTTATTTAAGAATTTGGTCAGCTTTTTAAATATTACTCCTTGTTTGTCTTTATAAGAGAGTATTTCTATAACACGAAAGGCATTCATATTTATCTTGTGTGTCTCCAATTTTATTCTCCAACATTTACTAAATCTGAGTTTTGTCTTCTGGTACCTGTGCTCCCCAAGTGAATGGCAATTAATATTACATTTGCCTGTTTCTGCAAATGCCACCAAGTTGAAAGTTACTTTTAATAATAATTTATTATTTACATTTTTGCTTAATTTTTTGCTTAAAGAGTTTCTTATATCTTAGTTCATTCATAGATTTAAAATCTTGCCTTATATATTTTGTCTAACTTTTTTTTTGGTCCAATTTTTTTGTCCCCTCACCTCCCAGAATATACTTGGCATATAGCTAGAAACAATAGAATATTTAAAATATATTAGTTATTTTATAAACAATACATTTTTAAAAATAAATAATGATTGCTTTGAAATATTAAAAATATGAACTTAAATCGAGAAAAAAAAATCTGAAATATATTATTTAAGGAATTTATATTCATGGGAAATATTCTGGGCTTTAATAGGGAAGTGACTTAAATAAAACCATGAAATTATAAAAATGGTACAGTGATCTGCCAATACCAGACTATATGTCTAATATACTGAAGATATAACTTTAAGTTAAATTTTAATATTTTACTTCCTTTATATTGTTGTTCTTTTCAAATATGTTATTGTCATTTTTAACAGTATTTTGCTACTTAATGTTTTATTTTTATGTTTTATTTCTTTAAATGCTTATTTTTATTCTGCCTCTGAAGATTCTAGTACTTAAAGATGGTAGAATTCTCCTTTTTTTGTTTCTGCTGGGTTTCATTCTTGCTAATTCATTTTGCTATGATTCTGCTTTATTCTGTTGTGCTCTCAATCATTTGACTTTTTTTATCAGTTGTAATATTTTATGGTCTACTTTGACTTTTCTTCTTCCAGTGAGAATTTGCATTTTCTTCAGGCAGATAACTTATGCCACTAACATCCAAGAACCCTTTAAATTCAATTGGTACCCCCACTTGTTTTTATAGTGCTCAATGTGACTTTGGGTAGCTGATCTCTTTGAAGCCAAAGCTTTAATTATAAATTCTCAGGTTAGATATCTACACCTTTAAATAAATATAAAAAAAAAAATTGAATTTTTATTTTTCATTGAGAATTTTCTGATATAAGGTAATGAATTGACTGTTATGAAGTAATGAAATTATAAAAGTAGATAAAGATTAAAAAAGTGTGTGAAACAAAGTTAACTGTTTTAAAGAAAATGTACTGAGTATATACTAGGACTTTACTATTTTTAATATCTTCCTATGAGAATGCATATATGTACATGAGAAATACTTCATTGTTTATAGAGACAATAAAAAATATGTGAAGATTTCAGGCATATGTTAAACTTTGCCCTATAGTGTCCATTCCTAACAATAAGATAGAAGTTACTGAGAGATAGATACATATGTTCATACTTACTGTTTTTTGAAATTCTTTGAACAAAGACATATAAAGATGTGCCATTATCTATCTAACTAGCATCTATCTATCTGTAGTATGTATATCTATCTACCTATAACATGTAGAAATATAGGTAAATTTAATGTAGGAAAAAGAAAGTACTTGAGGAGAAGATGAAATATTAAATTGACCTCAAATATAAAAATTTATAAATAGAACAAATATAGACAAAACATTCAATTAAGAAATCTTTCTAATTTAGAATGTCATTTTAGTATATATTTTGCTGTTTGCATTACTGAGGCTTTAATGTCCTTACATTTAATTGTGTATGATGAAATGCCTCTGTGGGTAGAAAAAGCAAATTTTATGAATAATAGCAAAGTCATTTAATATGCATCAAATTTATTATTGAAATATTGCTTTTATTTTTAATAGCTTTTTATTTTCTTAACTAGCGAACTATTGTTAAGGGTAAAAAATTTTCAAGTGAGCCAACTAGCTAAGTCAGCTACAGGGAAGAAATATCTTTAGATACCAGAAGTTGTCCTACTTGCTTGTGTGGTTTAGGAAGTGTATTGTATAAAATATGAAGATGGCCAATGTCTACTTCTGTAATCCATTTACTTGTTAATTAGGAGTGTTGTTCCGGACAAAGATATGCTAACAGCCAACTTCCACTTCTGTAATCTGCTTGCTTGTTCAGGAGACCACCAGGAAATGGCCTTAAGCTTTATCAACTGCCTCCTCTGAAAACTCGGGGCTGATCTCTAGCCCTGAGTGGTAGAGAGTCAGTCGCCGGCTGGCTAAAAAAGGCTCATAATTAATCTCAATTGGCTCCGTGGGTCTCAGAATCGTTTGTGCCATAACACTATAACAATTCAATAATTACAAATCTCTCAAGAAACTCATCAAGCTTCTTCAGAGTAGAAGTTCTGGACATCAGAGGTAGCATGGGGCTCAGAATACGTGTGTTGAAAATAAAGTTTTGCGTAATGAGAATTTTAATTTCCAGCCAGTTACATAAGCTTAAACCATTCACCCATTGACTGATGGCCTCTCCTTCTTTGTTTGGTAAAAATAGATATCAAAAATACTTGAAAAATGTCACTGAATAACAAAATGCTTCTTCTTCTTGCATGTAAAAAGGGTTGATTTGCAAATAGATATCTCCTTACAATTATATCCCTGATAAATTG
>NW_011888785.1:20784304-20799796 GCF_000151845.1 Pteropus vampyrus | reverse complement strand
TGAGAATGCATATATGTACATGAGAAATACTTCATTGTTTATAGAGACAATAAAAAATATGTGAAGATTTCAGGCATATGTTAAACTTTGCCCTATAGTGTCCATTCCTAACAATAAGATAGAAGTTACTGAGAGATAGATACATATGTTCATACTTACTGTTTTTTGAAATTCTTTGAACAAAGACATATAAAGATGTGCCATTATCTATCTAACTAGCATCTATCTATCTGTAGTATGTATATCTATCTACCTATAACATGTAGAAATATAGGTAAATTTAATGTAGGAAAAAGAAAGTACTTGAGGAGAAGATGAAATATTAAATTGACCTCAAATATAAAAATTTATAAATAGAACAAATATAGACAAAACATTCAATTAAGAAATCTTTCTAATTTAGAATGTCATTTTAGTATATATTTTGCTGTTTGCATTACTGAGGCTTTAATGTCCTTACATTTAATTGTGTATGATGAAATGCCTCTGTGGGTAGAAAAAGCAAATTTTATGAATAATAGCAAAGTCATTTAATATGCATCAAATTTATTATTGAAATATTGCTTTTATTTTTAATAGCTTTTTATTTTCTTAACTAGCGAACTATTGTTAAGGGTAAAAAATTTTCAAGTGAGCCAACTAGCTAAGTCAGCTACAGGGAAGAAATATCTTTAGATACCAGAAGTTGTCCTACTTGCTTGTGTGGTTTAGGAAGTGTATTGTATAAAATATGAAGATGGCCAATGTCTACTTCTGTAATCCATTTACTTGTTAATTAGGAGTGTTGTTCCGGACAAAGATATGCTAACAGCCAACTTCCACTTCTGTAATCTGCTTGCTTGTTCAGGAGACCACCAGGAAATGGCCTTAAGCTTTATCAACTGCCTCCTCTGAAAACTCGGGGCTGATCTCTAGCCCTGAGTGGTAGAGAGTCAGTCGCCGGCTGGCTAAAAAAGGCTCATAATTAATCTCAATTGGCTCCGTGGGTCTCAGAATCGTTTGTGCCATAACACTATAACAATTCAATAATTACAAATCTCTCAAGAAACTCATCAAGCTTCTTCAGAGTAGAAGTTCTGGACATCAGAGGTAGCATGGGGCTCAGAATACGTGTGTTGAAAATAAAGTTTTGCGTAATGAGAATTTTAATTTCCAGCCAGTTACATAAGCTTAAACCATTCACCCATTGACTGATGGCCTCTCCTTCTTTGTTTGGTAAAAATAGATATCAAAAATACTTGAAAAATGTCACTGAATAACAAAATGCTTCTTCTTCTTGCATGTAAAAAGGGTTGATTTGCAAATAGATATCTCCTTACAATTATATCCCTGATAAATTGGGGGGGAAAATAAACTTATTTAGTTATGCATTAAGAAAGGTTAGGATAAATTAAAATATTTTGAATATTCACTTTTTTATTTTACTTTTAGTAAGTTTTAATGTCAAAGATTCAAGAAAATACACAGAATTTTATCTACTCCAAATAATCAGATTATAGAGAGCTATAGACCTTTATAACTGTCTCCTAGCAAGGACATCCTATTTTCATGTTAACAATCAAAGAAAAAATAAATATTTCCTTTACCAGGGTAAAGCATTAAGTTTTACATTTAAAAACTTGGCTCAGCTCTTTAAAGATAAATCAGCTGCTAAAGGTAATATGCTTCTCTCCATTCATGGTATGTAAGAATGTAGAGTTTAAAAATACAAAAGTAGAAACTAAATTTTCAACACATTTTTATGCTAAATGTTACCCAAAAATTTATAAGGAAGAGTAGTGATAGTTATGTTTAATTAAAACATTATTAAAACTTTATATATTATTGGAATAGTTCAGATTTTTTGAGAATATAAATATATATTTTAAAAATCATTTCTTTTCATTCCAATTATTTTTAGGCAATATTAAATCTAGAGTAAAATTAAAGCTGACTTTTCTATAAATAGCTATGCCAACAGAAAAATGTTTTACTTATTGTTATTTTAAAATGCAAAGAATTATGTATAATTTTACTCTCTAATGAAATAAAATTCCACTTTAAAAATTTATGATTATATTTGATGATATATGATGATATATCAAAGCAAATTGGGCAATAGCAGTTGTATCACAAGAACATTGTTAATTAACACCCATTAATAATACTTGATGCAGTAAGAAGTCATTGTTAGTATCGGTAATTGTAGCATTCTGTAAACACAGGCAGTATAATTTATATAAATAATCAAGAACATAAATTAGCAAAAAATATAATTAACATTTAATTCTTGAGATATTGACAATAAACAGCAACTGTAGTTGATACATATGAAGTCAGAATTTCAAATGAATATACAAAAGCAATGTTTATTTATATAAACTACTAAGAGAAGAAACAAAACATATCAACATTGGGACTATGAAAGTTAAAGCATATCAGCAATTTAACCACCCCCATCAAAATAAACAGCAAAGAGGAAGAAAACTATAACGTGGTACTATGAATTGAATTAAATGCCTCAAAAAGCTTGTGGGTTTATGGAAACACTTCCAGAAACTCAAAACCTTCTTATAGAAGTAGATAAAAGAGTAAGAATAAATCCAACAAGACTGATCAAATTTAGGAAAGAAATTAAAGAGAAAGATAAACCATATTAGAAAATAAGACGAAAATAAGGGGAACCAGGGAAGAATAGAATTGATAATAATGCAGAAAAATAACCAAAAAAATAAAAATAATGAAAATATTAAATAATAAAAATAAAAAGTAAAGAAAGAAATAATAATGGTCAGAAAGAAGGTGGGCAAAATGAAAGACTAGCAAAGAATTTCCAAAATTTGAAGTCATTGAAGAAAAGTTTAAAACTGAAACAAAATGTTATTTAAAGTTTTAATCAATAAAAATTTATGTCTCTGGTTGTTTGGATGTGAAGAGATATTTCGCAGTATAATTTTAAAAGATTGGTCTCCTTAAGCCAAATTGTCAAACAGATTTATAAATACTTTACATAATAAATATAAAAAATTAAATATAAAAAGTTGTAAGAATTCCTCATTAACGTCTGGAAGTTTAGTCAGTAGCAAAATAAATGAATGATAACAAAGACCTGTGTAATTTGGTAGAATAGATCAAGTTAAAAATAGCAGAGGTTATGATTGTATTTTGGATAGAGATCATCAAACCAAGTGTCTTAAGCAGTAAATCATCAGGGCACTACAGTAATGCACTGCTTTAAGCATTTTATATTTAAAATATTTCTTGATTGCAGACTATTGCTTTTTTTATGGACATCATGTTCATTTTATATATTAACTTGTTTACATTTGATATTATTTTAAATGTCGTCTTCCTATCTAAAAATAACATGTATCTTTCTATTTTACAACTCTACTTTTCTGCTTCTCTATACTATTTATTTATTTGATATACAAACAAATGTATATATTTAATATATACAGTTTAATGAGTCCGGGCATATGCAAACACCTGTGATACCATCACTGTAATCAAGAAATAGACATATCCAACACCTCCCAAAATTTCCATTTGATACTTTGTTTTTTGTTTTATTTTTGTTTTTTTTTTGTTGTTGTTCACAGATTGGAAAACTTAACATGGTTAAAATGTCTATACATTAGTTTGATTACCCTAAATAGTATAAATTTCCTTTGAATGATTGTAATGAGTGATCCAAATTGACTAAATGTCAGTCATAGTTTCAAGTTCATCAGAATTCTTTATTTGTCCTCTGGTTAAAATGCCACAACCCAGGAAACAAGATCTCTAAGCCAAAATATCCTAATGTTGTGGGCACAGGAAACAAAATCTGTAAATGAGTCATTGGAATAATGGTAAAAGAGGCCAATTTTGTTTCTATCCTTTAATTTCTAGAAACAGATTTCTAGCTGTTTAACATTCAGCAATGTACATTGACCATTGTTTCAACATCTTGAAGGACAGAAACCACAAATTACAATGTCCGTCCCGTGTTGGCATCTTACTTGATCCATTAATAAACATTCCATTGTTTTATGTATGAGGATGACTGTTTTAAGGCAATGTGGGTTATAATAGGACCAGGGGTTGTATCATAACCCACTTTTACACAAAATGTTGGATACCAAATCCCATGCTTGTAATTCAGTCATTCTGAAAACTACTGGGTAGTGATGCTACCTGAAGCAACATGAGGAGGAAAGGCAAATACATGTCTGTAATTTGTGTCATTTCCAGTAAAGATGAATGGTTTTCCTCCCCAGGGTGAAAGTGCTCCAATGTATTCAGCTTGGCATCAAGTGGTTATGTATCCATCTGTGGTAGTATTATAGCAAGGGCTCAGCTTTGGTCTCCATTGCTGGAGGATCAGATTAAACAGTAAGAAGCCACATCAGCTGCAGAAAGAGGGAGTGCATACCTCTGGGCCCAACCTTGGCCTAAGTTGTTGGCACCATGACTACTCTGTTCTTTACTCAGTTGGGGTGGCTGAGAGCAGAATTTCTCTCACCATCCATTGCTCATGTCGTCCTGTTCACCTAGTTTCTTAGTACCTTCTCTACAGTGGATACTCTCATGGGTGTGGACCGACATGAGACAGTTTCATGCAGGGGACACATACACATGAGTCCATTTGTACACTTCTTTCCCAGACCTCTTAGTCTCTAATTTTTCTCTTTCCACCCTTCCAGGTCCTTGATAAACTATTAATGGCACCCTATTTAGCTCTACTTTAAGCTAATATCCTCGTCACAGAAAGCAGACAAAAGAGCTGAAAGCTCTTTTGACTAGGAATTTTTCTCTTGTCATTCACTGTTAGAACCTTCCTTGAGTGAGACTTTAGCATGTCAGTAGTAAAGTTGTGGCTTGCACTAACTTATCATGTTGAACTATTTTTAAACAAATCCTAAAATTTTTCTCCTTTGCAGCTGGTCACAAGGAAACATTCATAATGCCTGAGGTAGTATTTGAGGGAGATATTTTAGTGCAATAGAGGTAGATGAAGTATGGGTCAGGGCAGTACTTAACATTTGTGTTAAACCTACTTGGTTTTGATGTATTATTATATTTATATACTGCTAGATGCAATTAGCTAACATATTATTGAAGAATTGTAGTCTATAGAATTCTTTTTATGTTAAGTCTTTCTCTTCTTTTGGAATCAGGATAATGCCAGCCTCATACATTCTGGAGAAGTTACGTAAAATCGTTAACTGTTCTTTTTATTTATTTATTTATTTTGGTCTTAAATATTTGGTAGCAGTTATACAGGTCTGGAATTTTTGTTGTTGTTGTTAGAAAGACTTTAACAACAAATTCATTGTTCTTGTTGTTTTTTTTTTTCCTTTTGTTTTTGTTTTTTACAAGATATAGGGCAATTTAACCTTTAATTTTTTTCAGTGAGCTGCCCCGGTTTGTTTTATCAAACAATTTGGCTATTTCATCTGTTTACTACCATGGTATTTGTACCATACCCTTATCCTTAGGGTGTATGTTGATGTTCTCTCTTTCTTTCCTGATATTTGCAATTTCTGCTTTCTATCTTTTTCATAATCAGATTTATGTGTTGCTCATATTTCCAAGCACACAGGATTTGTTTAATTTATTTTCTCTATTGTTTTTCAGTTGTTAGTTTCATTGATTTATGTTTATTCTTTTCTTCCTTACACTTGCTTTGGATTTATTTTTCTTTTTAAAAAAATTTCTTGTGCAAGGCTTGAATTATTGATTTGAAATCTTTAGTCTTATCTCATACAAGTTTATAATAGCCTAAATAGTCCTCTAAATACTATTTTAGCTGCAACTCTCCCCAAAATTAATATGTACTTTTAGTTCTTACTCAACTAAAGTATTTTAAAATTTTTTCATAATTTTTTCCTTAAGTCATTTATTATTTAGAACTCTTTTGTTTAATTTACAAATATTGTGGGTAACTTTTAGCTAACATTTTTTTGTTGTTGTTAATTTTATATTTAATTCCATTATAAGCCTAGACCACACATCGAATAATTTTAGTCATAAATTTGTGGGGAAAAAAAAATTGTTTTGTGGAACAGAACATGGTCTAGCTTAGTGAACATTTCAGGTGCGCTTGAAGGCATATGTACTCTGGTTTTTGGAGGGCTCTGTATGTATCAATTAGACCAAGTTGGTTGAAAGTTATTTTCAAAACTTCTATGTTGTACAGTTTTTCTGAAACTCTGTTGTTAATCATACACATTTAAGATTGTTATGGTCTTTGGATAATTGATATCTATCACTAGCCACTGTTCTTTATCTTTGGGAATATTTCTGTTCTGAATTCCATTTAATCTGATTCAATATAACTATTTCTACTTTCTCCTGATTACTGTTAGCTTAGTATATATTTTCCCCTCTTTTATTTTTAATGTTTTTATATTTGAAGTGTGTGTGTGTGTGTGTGTATGTGTGTGTGTGTGATGTGTGTGTGTGTAGACACCTGTAGTTAGGTATAATTTTCTCACCTTGTGACCTTTATCTGATGATTTCTGTGTTCTAACAGGTTTTCTTAGTCTATTGCATCTGTCATATTTATAGGTCTGGTCAGATTAAAATAGCTACCCTCTTCCTACCTATTTTTTATTTGTTCCATCAGTTCATTGTTGGATTTTCTCACCTCCTTTTCTGACATCTTTTTTTTATCAACTACTTTTAACATTTTATTTTAAATCCCATAATCTTATTAATTATTCTTTTAAAAAGTTTTTTAGTAGTTTTCTTAGTGTTTACGTCTTCATTAATCAGAAACTACTTTCAAATAATATTATACCTCCACTTCACTATAGTTCAAGCAATTTACAATACACTCTTAATTCTTCTCTTACAACTTTATGCTATTCTTGTTACATATTTTACTTATACTTTAATTATACACTAAAACATGACTATTTTACTTTAGAGAGTCAATTATTTCTACATGCAATGAAAAATAAGAAAAAAGTAAATTTTGTAGTTACCTCCACTTATTCTACTTCTAACACTATTTCTTTATGCACGTTGGGGTTTCTTCCATCTGTTATCCAATTTCTACTGTCCAAAGAAACTTCACTAATATTTCCCATAGTCCACATCTGCTGGCAACTAATTCAGTTATTAATTATAAATAAAAATCTGTTATAATATTTCTCTTTATTCGCCTGTTTGCAATATGTTTTATTTTTGTAACTGTCTTAAAGATTTTCTTTTATGCTTGGGTTGTGAGTAGTTTATATACAAAATACTTAGATATACCTAAGTTTTTTATTTGTTTGATTTTGTTTGATTTTTCAATCCCGTTTGGAGTTATCTGAACTTCTTAGTCCTATGAGTTTCTGTTTCATTAATTTTGTAAAAGTTATCTATTACTTCATCAAATATTTTATTGTTATTTCTTTTTCTGGGATTTCATATATATATATATAAAACCATTAAGTCATTGACACTATTCTTTTCTCTGTTGCTCTATTTTTTTTTATTTCTAGGATTTTTATTTGGTTATTTCCAAATAATTTGTCTCTGTTAAAGTTAATTCTCTGTCCTTGAAAAGTCCACCTTTCCGACAGAGACCTTAACATAAAATCTTACGATACAGCTGACATTTCTACAGGGTTATCTCTAATTCCCTTTCATATTTTTAAATATTGACCAGGGTCTTATATATATATATAAATACACATATATGTGTGTATGTATATATGTATATATATGTATATGTATATATGTATATATGTATATATACATATATATACATATATACATACACACACATATATATGTATATATATACATATGTGTGTATGTATATATGTATATATATACATATATACATACACACACACATATATGTGTATTTATATATATATACATACACACACACACATATATGTATATATATTATTTTTGTAATATATAATTTTTCTTATAGAAAAATTAAAATATGTACTCAAAGTTAGTGCTGTTTATTAATGGTTTCTACAAAATTAAAAGAGCATATTAATATTGTAATCTTGAAGTAGTCAGGTATAAATAAAATTTCAATCAGTACTAATACTCTGATTTATGTAAAGCAAAAAATAATTATGTATAGAATTAATGAAGCGGCCAGTATATATCTACTTAATCTAATTTTAAATTGACAGCAGTGTCATCTATCAATTTAGGGAGAATATTATAAAATATATTCATCTGAATTTCATTAGGATCATTTCTGCCTCTGGTTATAAATTATAAAAAAGAAATTTAACTATAAAGAGCAAAAATTAAATATGTTTTATTTGGTTATGATCCTTGATTTAAACCAGTTTCATAGTAATGGATTCACCAAATAATTATTTTTCTGATTTTGGGGGGACAATAATTTTCTCTCAATATTGGAATCAGATTTTCTTTCGAAAGATATGCACTCATAGCAGTACTTCTCTATTATCAGACAAACGCTTTGGCAAAGAGTATATTTGTAATTTCATTTTTATCATTCAAAATACTAAATATTATCTTTAAACATACAGCCTTGAGCTTGAAATATTATATTTTATTTTTTATACAAAACAGGAAATATTAAGATGAAATTTCTTATCCTATAATATAGTTTCTGTCTAGGATACATGATCAGTGAGATTTGAAAGCAATAGAACATTAGTAATGTTCTGTTATGAATTTTAAAGTAAAATCTTCAAGTAGCTTTTGGATTTTTCTTAAAGGTTAACTAGCAGTGTCCAGGGAGCTTAATCTTCCAGAGCCAAATATTTGATTTTATTGTAGTACTTTGCAATTGACTGTAAGTATACCATTTATCCTTTCTAGTTCTTACCTTTTTCTCCAGGACAAAAAAATAAATTTTAATATAGTAATTAAATCTTTTTAAATCATCTCCAGAAGGTAAGGCTGTATAAAACATGTATATTTTGGTCTTTATATTAAATTGCTATAATGATCACTGATATCTATTACTTTAAACTTTATCGTATTAAAATTCAATGTAGGCAAGAAAACACTAAATTTAAAAATATGATTTTCCAAGTTATATGGAGTCTTCATCCTTAAGTTACAATCCTGTCAATGAACATGAGAAATTCTATTTTTACTACTAATGAAGTTCTAAATATGAATGAGGACATTGCATCTGCATACTATTAACAGCCTAAATGTATTCATTTGCATACTATTAACAGCCTAAATGTAAATAAGAGTGCTTGACTATCACCTCAAACTTCATTGTCTTGTCTAACTCAGAAAATTTAGAGTAAGGTTTATGAAATTGGAATTCATAACACCTTGATTATCTATCTTAGTATACATTCTTTGACTATTAGCCAAAATTCATTAAGAACCTAATACTTAGTAGCTAAAAAAAAATGCTAAAGTTGTTAAAAGATATAGCAACTGAGAACCCAAAGTAAAACGAATTACACAATTCAAGGGCAAATTTATGAGAATTCTTTCTGCTACGAAAATGTGCATTATTCATTCCTAAATCTTAAATGCTGACCCTTAATTAATAACAAATCGCTAGTTATAGCTAGCACTTATTATCATATTAGATAAACTCATTTTATTGACATGACTCTTCATCCTCTCATCTTCTCTGAAATACAGGAATTTTAATTTTAAAACTATTTTGTATATAGGAAATAGAAGCCTAGAGGATAAATAACTTCTTCAAGATCACTCATTTGGGAGCTAAACTTGATACTTTTTCTTGATATCATGTTTTCTTTTCAAATTGGAATAGATAGTTACCATAGAGAAAGGAAGGAGGAGGAAGTAGATAAGAATAAAGGGGTCAGACATATGGTGATGGAAGGATATTTAACTTTGGGTGGTGAGCACACAATACAATATGCAAATGATGTATTATTGAATTGTAAACTTGAAACTTATATAATTTTATTAAATAATGACACCCTAACAAATGTAATAAAAATAATAAAAATAAAAATAAATTTAAAAATGGAATAGAGGTAATAGAAAAATGTATATCCTCTAGTTTAAATAATTAAAATTCTACTTTATTCCATATTAACTTCATCATTATTTTCTCTGTTTTACAAACTAGCAAGTGGAGGCGTTATTGACATTTTATTTACCTCATATTTACTGTTACCTCATATTTACTGTTACTGAAACCATAATTGTCTCTCTTTGCTTTTAGCTTCAAATCTATACCCTGGCCAGCTGAATTTTTCTAAAATATTATGTTTATCAGATGACTCTCATAATCAAATATAGACAATATCTACATGGTTTCCAATATAGTGTAGGCCTTCATCATTGTGTCTCTCACATGAACTACTAAAATTATTCTCATGACCTCCAATATTGCTCCCTTCTAATATACCAGCCATGCTGTCTCCATAGTAACTTTATTGAAAGGCAAATGTTTTTCTCTTATACGAATGAGTCAACGACTTCCAAATATTAAAAGTTAAATCCAGACTCCTCTACATGGTAAAGAAAATCCTGATATCCTGTTGGTGTTTTTACAATTGTTTATTTTGCCCCAAGGTTCATTTGCCATCTCCTAACACATGTCGATTATGACTGCTATATGTTTTCTCATGGTTACCTCTTAACCAAAAATCTTTTACACTACTCTTTCCCACTTGCATTTGCCCTTCCCTTTCCATCTCCCTTAACTTACTACGCATCTCATTTTTCAGGGCTCAACTTAAGCCATATCTACTAAGTGAAGTAGTTCCTGCCCTATGTCCATGACCCAATTGGACTGACTAATTTTTTTTACATGGAAGTGAAATTCATTTAACAAAATATTAACCATTTTAATGTGTACAAATTTAGTGGCATTTAATCCATTCACAATGATTTATAGTCATAACTTATATCAACTTCAAGAATATCTTTATCATCCTCTTATTTTTTAATTAAATTTATTGAGATGACATTGGTTAATAAAAAATATATAGATTTCAAGTGAACAATTCAATAATACAATATCTGTGCATTGCATTATGTGTTCACCACCCAAAGTCAAATATAATCCCCTTAAAAAGTCATGTACACATTAAGCTTGAGCAATTGGTATCATATCTAAGAATCCATTGCCAAACCCAAGGTCATGATGTGTTTCCCCCCCTTTTTTTTTTTTCTGAGAACATTATAGTTTTACCTTTTACATTTAGGGCTATGATCCATTTTGAGTTAATTTGGGTATATGATGTGAGATAAGGGTCCGACTTCATTCTTTTGTATGTGGGTATCCAGTTATCCTAGCACCATTTGTTAGAGACCATTTTTTCTTCATTGAATGGTTTTGGCACCATTGTTGAGTTGGCCATAGATACATGGGTTTATTTCTAGACTTTCAATTCGATTCCATTGTTCTATAAGTAATACATGCCAGTAATACATTTCTGATCACTGTAGCTTTGTAGTAAATTTTGAGGGCTGAAAGTATGAGTTATTCTACTTGTTCTTTTTCAAGATAGTTTTGTTCAAGGAACCCCCTGAAATTCCATGTGAATTTGAGAATAAGGTTTTCTATTTCAAATAAATAAATAAATAAGATGAAAAAGGCTATTGAAATTTTAATAAGATTTTACATCTTAAATTTGTAGATATTTTGGTGTACTATAGCCATCTTAATATTGTCTTCTAATGCATAAACACAAATGATTTTCATTTACTTAGGTCTTCTTTAATTTCCTTCAGCAATGTTTTATAGTTTTAGTGTATGAATTACCCACTAGTCTATTTAAATTTACTTCTAAATATTTTATTCATTTAAAAGTCATTGTGAATTCAATTTTTTTATTAATTTGTTTTTTGAAATGTCCATTGCTAGTATATAGAAATACAATTGATATTTGTGTGTTGATCATGTATCTTACACTTTGCCAAATTTGCTTATTAGCTCTAATAGTTTGTATGTGTATGTGTGTATGTCAGATTATGTCATCTGAAAATAGTTTTACTTTCTCCTTTCCAATTTAGATGTCTTTCATTTCTTTTTCTTGCCTAATTGCTCTGGCTAGAACTACCAGTATGATGATAAATAAAAATGGTGAAAGTGGTCACCCTCTTCTTTTTTCTGATCTTAGTGAGGCTTTCAGTTCTTCACCATTGACTGATATTATATGTAGGCTTTCAATAAATGCCCTTAATTAGATTGAAGACGTTACCTTCCATTAAAAGTTTGTTGAGTATTTTTAGAATGAATGCATGTTGAATTTTTTTTTCAAATGGTTTTTCTTCATCGATTAGAATGATCATTATGATGGTTAATGTTTTTGTGTCATCTTGAGTGGGCTAAGCAATGCCAAGATAGCTGGTAAACATTATTTCTGAGTGTGTCTGCCAGTCTCTGGAAAAGATTAGCATTTGAATCAGTGGACTGAGTAAAGAATATCACCCTCACCAATGTGGATGGGCATTATCCAATCTATTAAGGTCTTGAATAGAACAAAAAGGTGAAGGAAGAACAAATTCACTATCTCTGCTTAAGCCGAGACATCCATTTTTTCCTACCCTGAACTCAGACTAGGACTTACACCTCCCCTCCTCTCTCAAGCCTTTAGACTAATTGAATTATATCACAGCCTTTCCTAGTTCTCCAATTTGCAAATGGCAGATTATGGGACTTCTAGGTCTCTATAAACATGTGAGTCAATTCCTATAATAAATCTTCTCTTATGTATGTCTGTATATACTATTGGTTCTATTTCTCAGGAAAAGTCAAAGACAATCATGTTTTGTTTTATTTTGTTTTATTCTGTTAATATGTTATATTACATTGGTTGATTTCTCTATGTTGAACCACCCATGAATTCTTGGGATAAATCTCATTTTGTCATAATACATAATTCCTTTAATATGCTGCTAGATTAATTTGTTAACAAATCGTCGAAGATTTTTATGACTATATTCATTACTGATATTGGTCTATAGTTTTCTTTCAATGCCTTTTCTGATATTGATTTCTAGTTTTATTCTAGGGCAGTCAGAGAAAATACTTTGTATGATTTCTATCTGTTTAAATTTACTGAGAATTGTTTGTGGTCTGTCCTGGGGAATATTGAGGTGACTGATGTGTTATTTATAGACATTATAAAATCATCCCCCAAATAAGTCAATTACTTATGTTATTTTTTTTGTTTTTACCTATTTAGTTAGTGGTCACCTTGAGAGATAATATTTGATGTCTTAAACTTATAACAATCTTTTTTAAAAAATTAATACCATCTTAGCTTCATAGAATACACAAATTTTGCTCCTGTATAGCTTCTTCCCTTCTTCATTTTGTTGTCAAAAATTATCCCTTTATGTATTGTGTGCCCATTAACATAGATTTTTATATTAAGTTATATGAATTTTTATATTAAGTTATATGGGGGAAAAAGAGGAGTTACAAACCAAAGTACAGTAATACTATTTGTTCAAAGAAAAATAAAAAACACTAATTCAAAAAGATATATGCACCCTTCTGTTTATTGCAGCATTACTAGTAATAGCTAAAATATGAAAACAACCTAGATGTTCGTCAATATATACGCATATATACAATGGAATATTATTCAGCAATAAAAGAGAAAAATTTTGCCATTTGCAACAATATGGATGTATCTAGGGTATATTATGCGAAGTGAAATAAGTCAGACAGAGAAAGACAAATACAAGATGATGTCTTATATATGTGGAATCTAAAAAATGAACAAAAAAATGTAAATAAATAAATTAATTAAGTAATAATATGAGAATAAAGAGGCATTGCAAACCAAAAATGCAGTAAGAGACTTTTAAAGTTACCTATGTAGTTACTTTTAATGGTGTTCTTTATTTATTTATTTACCTTCGAGTTATTACTATCTAATATATTCTTAAAGGATTTCCTTCAGCATTTTTTATAAAAAAGGTCTACTGACTACAAACTCACTCACCTTTTGTCTATCTAGGAATGTCTTAATTTCTCCTTCAATTCTGAAGGGTAATTTTCCCCGATATAGAATTCTTGGTTGATAATTTTCATTTATTTATTCAGCACTTCAAATATATCCCCCACTGCCTTTTGCCCTCCATGGTTTCTGCTGAAAATTTGGCTATTAATCTCTTTAAAGATCTATTATATGTGATTAGTCACTTTCTTTTGATAATTTTAAGATTGTCTTTTTACACTTTTTGTTTTATTTTTACAATATCTGCACTCTGTTATGTGTTGTATCTGAAATCTCTGTCCTTTTATCTTGTGGTCAGGTAGTGCCTTGACAGATTTCACTTAACTGAAGTCAAAAGAAAATAGAAAAAAAGAGAAAGAAAAAAAGAAAAACAAGGAGAAAAAAGCTATCTCAGTATTTGCAAATTTGCTAAATTGGGATATTCCTTGAATACTTAGCCAGACTGTGTAAAACTCTGCTTCAGCCTCACTGCCTTCACTGAGCCTATGGATCGGCCAGATGTGAAATCTTAAGGATTTCTCAGGTTTCTCTGAGTATGCATCTTGCACTGGGCATGTGCATGGATTTCCAAATTCTCTGACACATAGTGCCCTCAATGTCCTAATTTCCCAAAGAAACTCTCTCAAATTTGTCCTTTAAGATTTTTAGCATGTTTATTGATTTTTTTCAACTGTACGTGTCTGCCCCAGGTTGCAATGGTTTGTTCATTTGCTTTACAATGTTTTTGAGGAATGTCCTGTACAAAGCACTTTTACATCATGAGAACATTCCAAGGTAGATAGTACTTAGACAAATAAAAACACACAACCACAATTACTTCAGAATAAGATCTTCTATCTTCTCTTGGGAAACAGGGACAGAGGTCCCCACTAGGAACATGAGCTGCTGTTGCTTTAAGACTGCCACCAAGCTAGAGTAGAAGGTGGGGATGGGGCAAGTGCAAATGCTGTAATGATTTCTGACCATTTTAAAATAGTCCTTTTCTTGATTCAGCATTTGCTTTTTTGCTATAAACCTTTGACTATTTTTCAGATTTCTGATAAAGTTGGTTCTGACAGTTTTCACTTGATTTTTCAGTGTTTCTGTTGAGAAACATGCCCTTGGAGCCACTTACTCCACCATTTTCACTAGGTCCACTTGAATTGTATCTCAAATTTTTTCCACAATTGTTTATCATTTCGTCTTTATTTTATTCCTAAATTTATCTCTTCACACATCAGTACTCCACCACTAAAAAATAACCTTCTTGAATGTATAAACTATCTAAAATCTGACATATTTTTACCTGGAAATGTCTTAATCTGGCCTATTATGGGTGGTCATGGATGTTTAGTAAATGAACTAACCAGTGCAACATATAAACTACAACAAATGAACAAACAAAATGGCTCAATAAATTTATCATTTAATCAGGTTATAACTATTAAAAATATTATCACATTTGGAACTTGAAATCAGATAAATTTGGTGGATAAAGGAATTTTATCATGGATTATAAAATCTAGTAAGGTTTTATGCATATATCAAATTGTCAACACAGGCAAAAATATAGTTCAAATTCTATTGTTTTGGATTATAGCTCTCATCATTAAGCTACCATCTCTACAAA
>NW_011888785.1:20768824-20784254 GCF_000151845.1 Pteropus vampyrus | reverse complement strand
TAGTAATAGCTAAAATATGAAAACAACCTAGATGTTCGTCAATATATACGCATATATACAATGGAATATTATTCAGCAATAAAAGAGAAAAATTTTGCCATTTGCAACAATATGGATGTATCTAGGGTATATTATGCGAAGTGAAATAAGTCAGACAGAGAAAGACAAATACAAGATGATGTCTTATATATGTGGAATCTAAAAAATGAACAAAAAAATGTAAATAAATAAATTAATTAAGTAATAATATGAGAATAAAGAGGCATTGCAAACCAAAAATGCAGTAAGAGACTTTTAAAGTTACCTATGTAGTTACTTTTAATGGTGTTCTTTATTTATTTATTTACCTTCGAGTTATTACTATCTAATATATTCTTAAAGGATTTCCTTCAGCATTTTTTATAAAAAAGGTCTACTGACTACAAACTCACTCACCTTTTGTCTATCTAGGAATGTCTTAATTTCTCCTTCAATTCTGAAGGGTAATTTTCCCCGATATAGAATTCTTGGTTGATAATTTTCATTTATTTATTCAGCACTTCAAATATATCCCCCACTGCCTTTTGCCCTCCATGGTTTCTGCTGAAAATTTGGCTATTAATCTCTTTAAAGATCTATTATATGTGATTAGTCACTTTCTTTTGATAATTTTAAGATTGTCTTTTTACACTTTTTGTTTTATTTTTACAATATCTGCACTCTGTTATGTGTTGTATCTGAAATCTCTGTCCTTTTATCTTGTGGTCAGGTAGTGCCTTGACAGATTTCACTTAACTGAAGTCAAAAGAAAATAGAAAAAAAGAGAAAGAAAAAAAGAAAAACAAGGAGAAAAAAGCTATCTCAGTATTTGCAAATTTGCTAAATTGGGATATTCCTTGAATACTTAGCCAGACTGTGTAAAACTCTGCTTCAGCCTCACTGCCTTCACTGAGCCTATGGATCGGCCAGATGTGAAATCTTAAGGATTTCTCAGGTTTCTCTGAGTATGCATCTTGCACTGGGCATGTGCATGGATTTCCAAATTCTCTGACACATAGTGCCCTCAATGTCCTAATTTCCCAAAGAAACTCTCTCAAATTTGTCCTTTAAGATTTTTAGCATGTTTATTGATTTTTTTCAACTGTACGTGTCTGCCCCAGGTTGCAATGGTTTGTTCATTTGCTTTACAATGTTTTTGAGGAATGTCCTGTACAAAGCACTTTTACATCATGAGAACATTCCAAGGTAGATAGTACTTAGACAAATAAAAACACACAACCACAATTACTTCAGAATAAGATCTTCTATCTTCTCTTGGGAAACAGGGACAGAGGTCCCCACTAGGAACATGAGCTGCTGTTGCTTTAAGACTGCCACCAAGCTAGAGTAGAAGGTGGGGATGGGGCAAGTGCAAATGCTGTAATGATTTCTGACCATTTTAAAATAGTCCTTTTCTTGATTCAGCATTTGCTTTTTTGCTATAAACCTTTGACTATTTTTCAGATTTCTGATAAAGTTGGTTCTGACAGTTTTCACTTGATTTTTCAGTGTTTCTGTTGAGAAACATGCCCTTGGAGCCACTTACTCCACCATTTTCACTAGGTCCACTTGAATTGTATCTCAAATTTTTTCCACAATTGTTTATCATTTCGTCTTTATTTTATTCCTAAATTTATCTCTTCACACATCAGTACTCCACCACTAAAAAATAACCTTCTTGAATGTATAAACTATCTAAAATCTGACATATTTTTACCTGGAAATGTCTTAATCTGGCCTATTATGGGTGGTCATGGATGTTTAGTAAATGAACTAACCAGTGCAACATATAAACTACAACAAATGAACAAACAAAATGGCTCAATAAATTTATCATTTAATCAGGTTATAACTATTAAAAATATTATCACATTTGGAACTTGAAATCAGATAAATTTGGTGGATAAAGGAATTTTATCATGGATTATAAAATCTAGTAAGGTTTTATGCATATATCAAATTGTCAACACAGGCAAAAATATAGTTCAAATTCTATTGTTTTGGATTATAGCTCTCATCATTAAGCTACCATCTCTACAAAGATGAATAGTTCTCACTCCTAAAATACCACTAGTAGTCTTTCAAAGATTCAAAGAATTAAAATTGAGTAATATATTTTATGGATAAAATATAATTTGATCAGTGTTTAGATTGCAGTTACTTTTCTTGAAAAAAATGTTTGAAATATTGAGATTTAACTTTTCCTAATAGTAATGGATTTATTTTATTAGCAGCATCTATTTTTACAATATAATTCTTTCTGAAGCTAGTTTTATTTAAAGAACTTATTAAGAGAAAAGAACTATATTGTAAAAAACAGATGCTCTAGAAAACAATTTGTTTTTGAATCTAGAACTTTCTTAGGCCTAGCAGAATTTTACAAAAATCATCACATTTGTTCTGCTCAGTCTTGGATCAAATCATTTATTCATTTGTAAGACATTATAGCAACAGTAATAAATCAAACATATTTTCTTTTCCTCAATATATACTTATTTAACATACTTTCGTATATTTATATTTTATAATATTTTACATTTAATAATTTCCATGTCTATTTTATTTCATTTGAGTTCTAGATAAACAGAATATTACTTAATGTTAGATTTTATGTAGACCTTGCAAAATTACCTAAAAGCAATACCAAAATTTGTATTAATATTACAGTACAACCCATAGGTTTTTATGGTATATAAACTATATCATATGTGTTGTCACCAGCTTACCAGTAAGCTATATTCAAATATTAAGAATTATATGCCTAATTAGTAAGAAGGGGGTAATTGTAATTCTATATAAAAAAAAATCAAATAAATTTAAATCTTACTTATTTTCTTTCTAAATTGACTATGAAACCATTAGGTTTAAAGAAGAAATAAACAAAAAGGAGAAACTTAACTATTGAGCCTTAGAAACAGTGACAAATTGTAAACATAAATATATTTTTTGTTGAAAGAAATTTTGTTGTTGTTGCTCAATATTGTCATAAGAGGCATTTTTACTCTATGTTTTTTACCCCATAGTTAACATGCAAACACACACATGTACACATGCACATACCCACATTACTAATTTTAAAAAACTTTTCATGAATGAATTACAAAATTTCAACATTAACATTCTATAAGGATGAACAACAAAGCAAAACAAAAATTCCTGTGTATGATGGTATATCTTATACAAATGACAATAAGTAGCGATCTGAACAAAACAAAATAAAAGTTTTCTGAAAGCATTGGAGAACTACTAAGTTTGGTTGGCTCTGAAAAGCCAAGATTCTAGGAAGAAAGAATATACTAATGAAGGTGAGTCTCTGTTCAACAATGTTTAAATTTGTAAGCAGCAATAGAGTGAGTGACTGAGAAGCTCAGAAAAGTGACTCTAAGCAAAGATTTAGCAGTCTCTTAGGATTGGGAAGGTAATATTTGAATTTCTGGGATGCCAAGTCACCTAGGTCTAAGAGGATCAATATCTAGGAGAAATGGGAAATATAGGAGAAAGATTTACAAAGATTAAAGCCCTCTGTCAGGGTCATAAACTCAACAAAAGCAACAACTAAGAGGTGAAGAACCTAAAAAGTGTTTAGCAATCTTATAGCACTATAAGATTCCATCAAGAGGATGATTACTTTAACACTTCAGGCTTTTAGTTGGAACCATTAAAGAGACATAACCTAGGAACAATTGTGAATCAGATTTAGATCAGCCTTTATTAACTGAAGTATAATCTCATATCATCCCAAATTTTGATAGATTTATGGAGATATCTTTCAAAAATAATTGCTTGCCAGATGTTTAAAGACTACATTTTTTCATACAAAATACACTACACAGAATTCAATGAAAAAATCACATGAATTGGAAACAGATCAAAAAAGAGAAAAAAGAAAAAGCTAATAGAAACAAACTTACAGATAATCTAATTGATACAGAAAGACACATATACAATCCATTAGTAAATTTTACTAACTTGAATCTCTTCACTTTTTGATAAGTAACCTCTTTTCTAGTCCAAATTACCACTACCTGCTCCTGGACTACTAAAATAGTGTATATATCAAGCTACCTACAATCTGTTCTCTCCTATGATGCATGAGAATTATTTTGAAAATTTAACCTTATTATATCATTGTTTAAAATTCTTCAATACTTTTTATACTCTTAGGATAAAGAGTGGTAGCTATGACATAGCCTATGTCATTATACATATAATTAGGTGTAGTTGTTTTCTGTTGTTTGCATTCACATTTATATTTAGAGAATTAGCTCTAAATATAAATGTGAATGTAAAAATATGCTATTATTGAACCTTCCCTGACCTCGGTTTTTTAAAGGGAAAATAAGTTATTATATTATTTTATTGTTTAAAATGTTGATATTTCGCAATGTTTTCCTATGTCATAACGTAATACAGTAAATGGTACACACAGTACTTTGCACATTGGTTTAGGTGAAGTTATTAAATGTAACTACTCACTCAACAAAAGGAGTGAGTGAGCAAGAGCAAGAGAGCAATTCTTGCCTCTTTTTAATGAGCATGTATTTCAGAGTATGATCATATAAGAAACACAAATCACCTGTTCTCTCTGTCAATCTCAGTTCTGGTATTTCTCATAATATGAATGCTTCTGCTTCATGATGTTGGATATGGGCTATAATTTAATAAAATTATATTCTTTATTATATATTGTGCATTACAACATTTATTGTATATTACATGTAATATACATATTTATTATGTGTGCAAATAATAGTGTTTGAGCAAAATTTCATCATTTCAAACTCTAGTAACGTCAGCTGAAAGCTGTTATACTTCAGGCAAATTAATTGACTTCTATAAATCTTAACTTTCTCACATCTAAAATAAGAATAAATGTAATAGTATAAGTACTGTTATGACGAAAATTAAATAAATATGCATAAAGTATATATCAAGTCCATAGAAGAAATTCTAGTATGTAGTAAGCACTGATAGATGTTATCATATTACTATAAAGTGTTATAAACACAAATCATGTTGATTTAATTAGATGATTAAAATATATTAAAATGATAATTTTAACTGCACACAAGTTTTAATCAACATGCCAAATATAGACCGAAACCTCGTATAAGATGGGATTAGAAAATAGTAATATTATTACCATTATTGTCATAATCATATCCTAAATTAGAGAAATACTTTTTGTATATTTTGAAGTACATCTGTCAAATAAATGGATACACATACTTGTTGAAGGATGGAGAAAACAAGGTAAACATATTTTACATATTGCATAAGACTAAATGAAATATTGAATTTCTCTAGGTAAGAAGTGGACATAGATAATTCTATAAAACAGACAATATGTAACAGCAAGTGTATAAAAATGGTCAAATAGTGCCCAGTATTGTAATTTAATACTGTGAGGTGATATTCCTAGCATGATCTTTAATCATTTTTCTTTTTTTTCTTCCTCATTGAGGAACTCATCAATACCTATAGCTAACTACTATTAACAAACTATTAACAAATCTCTTCTTATTAATCTTTACAGAACTCTCAAACATTAATCATAGCTGGAACTTAGACTGTAGAATAATAACAAGCTATGAGATTCTGTAGATTGTGTGATAATCCAAAAATTATTTGAAATATCAAAAGTGATATACCATAGTATAACTTTGTAGTATATATCTTCAACATACTTTTAAAAATATGATACTGATTTCTCTTCGACTATAGTAAAGTCATACCTTTTTTAGTGTACAGTCGTCAGTCTTAACATGTGGGTTAATCAACGTTTTTTTTTTCCTCTGATTTTTTTCACTTCATATTTTGCTATATTTACCCTATGACATTTTAAAAATGAGGCTATAGTCTTTGTCAGATTATCATAAATTGCTTAATTAATTCCCATCACATCATTAAAAGCAATGAACTCCATTAATGTCACTGAGACTGGAAACACATACATTAGAAAATTGAAACATTTATGAATCTTACTGTAACAATTGATTTTGAATAAAATAGTCCAAATAATGTTGACTTATTAAGTGTAAAATTTTCAAGAACAAAATTCAGACAATTTGTGTTCTGATTCAGAATCTTAACATCTGTAGCAATAGTAGATATGAGTAAATTGTTAATCGAATGTGGATTAATTGCCTTTATCTGTACAATAAAGATCATTGTAAAATTTTAAAGAGTTATAGAAAAAATATCAAAAACTTGTGTCTACGGTCATGCTACCCTGAACAAGCTCAATCCCTTCTGATCTCGAAAGCTAAGCAGGGTCATGCCTGGTTAGTACTTAGGTGGGAGACCACCTAAAACGACCAGGTGCTGTAGACATAAAAAGTAAAAAAATATAAGGGATTGTAAGCTAAAAAGGTCCTTGTGAGGTCAACCAAGGGTTGCCTTGCCTAAAAAATAAATTTAAAAAAGTTTATTTGAATGTTTAAAATTGAGGAATAGGTGAACTCCAGAGATTATTGATTTTAGATAGCATCAAAAGATTAATAGATTATTGTACCAGTGACTGTATTTTACCAAAAAATTTAGGAAAAAACTCCTATAGACAGAAATAGAAAATTGCCCATAGATGCATCTTGATGCTCTGTTCTATCTGATTAGTTTGGTTAATGATTTGTTAATTAATCACTACCATGTTTACTATTTTTCCTCAGTAAATTTTCAGAAGAAGCAGAGAGCATAATTATCAAAATTATGGATGACACAGGACTTTTATATCATATTGGCCATAGCACCTCAGACTCCTTTGCTCAGACTCTTTTGTCTAAGAGTGAGAAGGAAGACTTAAGACTAAAAATGAATTAAGAGTCTTGTAACCTGAGTTCTTGTTCTTTTTGCTTAAGCCAGCACCAAAAATGTCTTTTTTTTTTAAAGAAATTTAAATAAATAGTGAGGGTAAAACTAAGCTACAAATCTGGGTAGTAAAGTCTGTGAATAAAATTTTTTAAATATAGAATTTTGGAGGAGCGGGAAGTTTCACAGAGGCAGCCAGTGTCTCTGTCAACATCTCTTTCAATAGGAGACCTAGTTCAAAAAAAAAAAAAAAAAAACGCAGATGTATACCAGCTATCTATAATCCTAATAAACCCAAATGTTTATTTTATAAATATTAACCAAAGAAAACCATTTGAGAGAACAGACATGAAAACATGATATCGATAATGTGATTACAGAATGATATGACATTAATGGTGAAAAAGAAATACCTAAAAAATAGTTCTTGAAACTCTCATATTTCTTTATATCTAGACTTTAATAGCCAATTTCTTTATATTATTTACATTCCAGAATAATATGTAGACATGCCTCTCTTCAGAGATAGCCCAGGGTCATAAAAATAGAGACACCTTCCTGCCATCTTCAGAGAGATTTGCTTATAACCAAGGTAAGAAAGACAATATCTGTCCAAAGGGGGAAATGGACAAGTTAATGAGCAGTCTCTATACAAGATCAGAGATTCCTAATTTTGGGATTTCTATCCTGTAATTCAACCCTACTGTGTATGAAGGAAACACCTAGCCTTCATTATGTCACCCTATGGGAATCGGGCCTCCAAGAACCAGTGGCAAAATGTTCCTATTGTTGTAAATAATAAACCTTGCAAATTCATTTGGACTCACTGACTTATTGGAAAAATTTGTAAAAATGTGGCAAGCCAACCTAGCCATTGCTCCTGTGCTGCTGCTACTTAGAACTAATCATTTGTCATAAATGGTATACTTATTATTTTATAATTTTTAAAATCAGGGTTATTAAGGTTTTACATGTAGTAAAATAATCAATTAAATTTGCCATTGATGAGATTTGACATAAGTACTGCATCATGTAACCACCACTACAACCAGTATATAGAATATTTTTATTACCCCCATATCTCCCTATATCTCTCTCTGTCTCATTGCAGACAATTACTGAGCTCCATGACCAACCCTTGGCAGACACTGATGTGCTTCAGTCAACATAGTCATGTTTTATAGAATTCGCTACTAATGGAATCATATTTTCTGTCTAGTTTATCTCACTTAGTATAAGTCACAAGAGTCACCCATATTCTTGGGAGTATGAGTAATTTGATCCTTTTTATTCCTAGATAGTATTTCATTCTACTGTTATATCACAATGTGTCTCTGCTTTCATAGTCCATAGGCATTTGGTTGCTCCAAATTTTTAGATATTATGAATAAAACTTCTTTAAGTATTATGGTTTATACCATAAAAGCATTAAGTTTTATTCATAATATCTAAAAATTTGTATTATACAAATCATATATTTGTACTGGACCAAATAGAAAGTGAATGGTTAAATGTATATAACATCAACAAATCGTCCTTCAAAGTCACTAAGTCATTTGTATTACTATCAAAATGAATGAAAATTCTAATTGGTGCACATTCTTGCAAACACTTAATATTTTCAACTTTTAAAATTTAACCAATTTGTCATTTTAATGGAGATGTAGTGGTATCTCTGTGATTTTAATTTGCCTTTCCCTAATGAATAATTATATTAAAAATGTATTTCGTTTGTCCATTTTCCACCCATGTGTCTTTTTGGTGAAGTGTCTGTTCAAATCTTCTGTTGGGGTTTATTGAACTTCTTGGATATAAAAATTTATAATTCTCATCAACAACATGAATGGACCTAGATATTATTATGCTGAATGAAATAAGTCAGACAGAGAAAGATAAATACCACATGATTTCACTTATATGTAGAATCTAAGGAACAAAAAGAACAAACTAATCAAAAGCTGACTCACAAATATAGAGGACAATTTGGTATTGGACAGAGGGGAGGGGAGTTGCGGGGCTGGGAGAATGGAGTGAAGGGTTAAAGAAGTACAAATTAGTAGTTGATAGATGGTCATGAGGATGGGGAGCAGAGCATAGGGAATGCAGTTAGCATTAATATATTGGCTAGGTAGACAACCAGAGGAGAGAAAGAGCAATTAGAAGGATTGTTTTATAAACTATATAAATGTCTAACCAATGCAGTGTATTCTTGAAACTAAATATATACGTATAAAATGTTCATTCACTGTTCTTCAACTATTTTTCTTGTGTGACTTCAATTTTAGCATATTAAACTAAACCATTTCTAGTGCCCTAAAATTTAATGATGCTGTTTTTTTTTTTAAATTTTACATTATTTTTCTCTTTCCTCATTTTGAATAGTTTCAATTCATTGATCTTTTTTCCTGCACTGTCTAATCTCATTTTAATCTCATCTAATGCATTTTTATTGCAGATTTTTTTCATCAATGTAAATTCTAATTGTCTTTCACATGTCTTCCAATTCTCTCCTCATTATAATCACATTTTCCTTTTCTATCTTGAACAAATAAAAGATATTTAAAACAGCTGGTTTAATATCGAATTAATCATTTCTGCTGATTATGGGTCTGTTCCTATCGGTGAACTTTATCTTCTGGTATGAGTTGTGTTTACCTACTTCTTGTCATAATAAGCAAATTTTGACTAAATGCCAGATGTTGTGAAATTTAACTTGTGAAGTGCTGATTTTGTTTTAATCTTTAAACCTGTGTTGATCTTTGTTCTGAATTTCAGTTAATTTACCTGGAATCAGTCTAATATTCCTGAATTTATTTATTTATTTTTGTTTTCTTAGGGACTGTTAAAAGCTGGCTGAAGTCTAGTGCTAATTTGGCCCAACTACCTAGGAGGAACATCTCTGAGGTCTTTCTAATTTATCTGGTAGAAATAAGAACTTTCCCAGTTTTGTATGTGTTCCAGGTATCGTTCATGCTACTACTTTGAGTGTCACTTTTTTGCCCAGTAAATTTTCTCAATTACTCAGATTAATTTCTCTCATCCAAGTACAGATTGACACTCAGTACTTTAATGCCCAAAGGAATTTTGAAAGTGTAGAACAATTTGTAATTTAATTAATACTTACTGTGCCAAATTCATAAAATACTGCTTTCATTATTTAATTATAAATTTTACAAATAATAAAATAAAATTAATAAATTTTATCAAGTAAATATTCTTAAACAAACATTAACTTAAAACATAATTAAATCTCTCCAAAATCATAATTATTATATATTCAAACTCTCTTCAGTATTTAAAACACCAGAAAAAAACAAATTGTAGTAGTGTGGTTAAGGTTAATCTGCTACTGATATTGCACAATTTGAATTACTTCTTTATTATCCCTATAGTTATTTAAGTCTTACTGACATATAGAAATACCCAGACTCAAGAAATCAAAACATTGACTTAGAGATTCTGAGTTGACAAGACCAGACTGATTTTCAAGTTATTTCAATTGTGGAAAAAAAGAGTTGGTTGAGTCTTCCATATCAATTCAAATTTATGTTTTATTAAGCTATTCTTACTTAAATAACCAAGGAAATTTCACTATTTTTGTAAAGTCATTATTTTTAAAATGAAACTGAAAATTTTTAAACCCGTGGCATTTATTCCATACTGGAATTCCAATCCACTTTCTTCCCAAATTTACCAAGTCATCTACAGAGTGTTTGGCTCCAGTTTATTCTTTATATCATTATGTCTACTTAGCATCAGAGTGTTTATCAAGAGGTTTTATCCCCTAGAAGATGAGAGGATGGTTTTGTATATTTCATCTCCATCTTGGTATATTGGTTAATTCATTAGTTTGCTATATTCCACCTACTTGAGTACAAGTTTATTTTCTTTCTCCTCTTTCTATTTAACAAATTGATTTATTCACGGTTCCGTATGTCTCTTTACCAGGCCAGAAAAAAAATTGCATTTTTTACTCTTCATCCAGGAAAACAAAATGCATTTAAACTACATAAAGTGACATGTAATTATTTAGAAAAACTAATGGCTGCATATTATAATATATATGATAATTCTGTCAGTATGGACAAACTTCATATCAAAACTATTTTGGTATCTTTTATGATTATTTTCATTATATTATTATCAACCTGTCCTGACAACTTTTTATTCTTTCAACTTATTTAAATAATGTATAATTATTTTTCAGTATGTGATACCAAATTGTAACAATTTAAACAGTAGGAGATCCTATTGGCTGAACCTGTCCTTTCAAAATTATCTTAGAGATTTAAAAAAATATTTGGCAGTAAGCACTACTCCAGATGTACATAGCTTCTTCTTACATCACAACATAAAATGAGCTACTCTAAATAATAGAAGTGTCTTTTAGAGGGAAATATTATTTCAGACCAAATCTTGGTGGTAGGAGTATACAATAGATTTCTTTCATTTAATATGTATTTATTGAGCATATATCACACACAAAAAAGTGTCTTATGCAAAGTATAACCAAATAGAATAATTTTTCTCTTGATTTTATATTAAAGTAGAGTTCAAGTGAATTATTTTATAATTTATTTTTATTACTATTGTTGCTATTATTGCATTTATAATTAATTTTATCAGAATACTATATTTTATCTATATCACATAATATATGAAGTTTTAGGGTTATTGTGTAAACTTAAATGTGCACATTTTATTTTTCAAGAAAGAATATATATTTTAGGGCTCAAGGTCATAATTTCTATTTTTTTTATAAACCAGGACTTTGCCCCAAAGAAAAATGTGTTATCACTAATATGTAAGCAATTACTTAGCTTGCCAAGGCATGTTGCTTCAAATTTCAGGATGTCTTTGAAATATCTGGAAGTATTGGAAACTAATGATATGCCTTCTGGTACAGTAACTTGGCATGTTGATGGATTATGTATTCCAAACAAAACACCACTGCAATTACATTGTAATCACAAGGGTCAATGTGCAGATCATTTTTGATCATGCTTCACATCTTCTGCTTTGAGAAATCAGTAATTTAATATGGAACTTTATCTTCAGAGATCAAAGCTCATCTCCTACTGCATTTATTGGTCTACTTACACATACATTACAAGTAATAATAGAAAGATTTAAAAAAACAAAAAACAAAAAAAAAGCACTAGTAGGCTATCAGTGATTAATTTTCTTTCTATTACTCCATACATATTATTTGTTTTGAGTTTTGTTTTGGGGGAAAAGAGATGGGAGGAGATTGGCTGCTGCATTGCTCCAAACTCAAAAATAATGGAAAGATTTTCTGAAAGCAGTGCCTCTATTAATCTAGTAAAAGATACAAAAAAAATTAAAATAACATAGTTGTCTTATTTTTCTTCATCATTGATGAATCAATTTTTTAATAGTAGTCAGTTATTTGTAAGTTTAAACTGAATAAATGTCCCCAAATTCCTCATAAATAGAAAAAAGTGAAATTTGCACAATTTGTCAAGGTTTACTGTGATAGAAAAGAGGTTACAAAAAAATTTTAGTGATACATTGCTTAATTCCATTCATAGAATTCTTAACATACATATAATTCAGAATAATTAACATTTTTGACTCTTTAACAGGATGAAATTTGGAAGTATTAAGATATTTTTGCTGAGGTTGATTTGAGTGGCTTTAGTGGCCAAATGCACTGGGAACAGACAGACCTGTACTGTCGTCTTTCAGTTTTTTCCACTAAATAAAATATCCTTTTAATTTCTCAGTGTTTTAGTTTTCTTAGCCATAAAAGGTGGTTGCTGAGTTGAGTACTATTTAAAATTTTTTCATATTTGATCATTCTATTTTTAAGTTTTCAAAGAACTTTTGGTGAAAGTAGGTCTAAAGGAGAAGAAAAGAGAAAGGCTAATTTAGGATGGTAAATGATTATATTTTAGCTATATGGCAAAAAAATTCCATTTAACTTTTCAATTCTATGTTTTATTTTTCTGTAGAAAAAATAACAAGATAAATGTACACTAAATGTATGTCAGGCTACAAAGTATTCATCAATTTAAAAAAAAGTTTAAATATATTTAGTGTAGCTGCCCATATCAGCTCTGTCCTGGCCTAAGTTATTACTATTAAGAATTGTATTGTTCCTATATTTTCCCACTAACCATGATTTTAGTCTTCTCAAGCCCAGATGTATATATACATTTTTCTCTTTCTAAAATATTTAAGCTCCAAGTCCATGCCAAGTAATTAGCCCTTGAAATCTAATCTTCTAAATATTCAATTCCACGTATTTCTCATCCACATATTTCCATAATTATTTTCATTACTCTTATCGATTAAATGCAAGTTCTTCTAATTTTGACCTGCACTCATGCATTGCATTTACACCTGATTCTAGTTGTGGAAAGTATGTTATTATCAAATGACCTTAATTTATTGACAATGATCTTATTTGTTTATAGCAAAACATTACATATTTACATTTAAACCAAAATATATGATAGAATAGAATACTGTATGGATGAAGTGTGACAATGTTTGAGGGTAGCATAGCATTCTCAACTTTCATTAGCATTAAAAAGAGAAATTCTGTAAGTAGAACTGAGATGCTACCTCATGGACCCACGGCAGAGATAGAATCTCGAGTTCCCCAACGAATTTTATAACTTGTGAAATATAAATCTTCCCTGTAGATTTTTGTTAATTTTTTTTAGCATTTTCCTTCTGGCCTCTTCTACTTCCTAGGCGGTGATTTCTTTTGTCACCTTTGTTCTATTCCATATTCGACTCACACGAATTTTAGTAGCCTTCTCCTGTTATCTCAGTCAAAAAATATTCACACGAAACATTCATTTCTTTAGTAGATTTATTCAATATTTGGGGAAGTTATGGATAGAGTCAAATCATGAATCAGAAAGGCTAAGCCATCTTTATGAAACACACATTTGTGGCTTCCTTTGCTTTTTTTCTCTTTACATTCTTCTTTATTATGCATAGCAATTCAATTCTTAACTGATTCTACATCCTTATTTGCAAGCCCATGTAACTGAGATACACAGCAGAACAAATGTTCTTTTGTGTAATACACCTGGGAAGAGAGTTGGGCTTGTGAATAATTTTCTTCTTACAGAGACAGTATAAAAAGAAGACTTACTATCATACAGAGCTGGATCCAAATCCAATCACTCTGAGAGAGATTGTAGTAACGAACATCTCTGTAGGAATCAATCCAAGTAGAATTCTTTAGCAAGACCAATTAATATCAAAGAGGCTATTTCTAACTGCTAGTAGTTAACATTTACTACAATGACTAAATAATTTTACATTGGCTTAGTTCTTAGTTTCTTAGCAATTAAGCTTTCTGTAGGCACGTTCATTGAGATTAAGAATTTAGCATTGTATCCCATTATAAGATCTCAAAAAAAAAAAAAGTAGAACATGTTAAGCTATAATCAAAATTGATCAGTTACTCTAATCGCAATCTTAGATATTCTGTCTTTCTCTTAAAGATAGATACTTCCTGCCTCATACTCATTGTATTACATGGAATACAGGAAAGACTCACTTTATTATTTATTTATTCTTTATTCCATCCTCAGAATGCAGAATGATTGATATGCCTATGTTTCAGAAGAATCTTTCTCATTTTTGAGTTTACATACCCAATTCCCAATCTTTCTTGAGAGCATGGCCCTTGGAAAAGAGTTAGCAGTTGGATGCAGATTTTCCATATGTCTGGGATTCCTAGAGAAACTAAACTGCAATTCCACTCTATACTTGAAAGCTGGAAAAAAAATGGTTAAAAGTTTACTGGCTTCTTTTTCTCAGCATGTGGTGACTTCCCTCTCCATTTATTACATTGCCAAAGATGAAACTGTTATGCGTTACATCTTTCTAGGAAGTTATTTGTCACATTTTGGATTTTAGATAATTAGATCATTTTGCACCCTAAGAATTTTAATGGGCTTAAAAGTTTTCTGTTTGTGGACTATCTTAATTCTTTTCATTTTCAGTGTTGAAGTGACATTTTCTCATGTATTTTGTATTCTGTTAGAAATAGAATTTTCAAGCTATGCTATCTTAAATAGTTATCATTGAAATTACGAATATATCAATATCAGAATTTTTCTTTTACTAAAACATTTATAAGAACACAATAATTTTAATATAAAAATAAGCTGATCTCATAATAATGAATAAGGGATATTCTAATATCATAAGAAAAGAAAATTTTATAAGACTATCGATTATATAAAACATTAAAAATGACTTTCTGAAGGAAATTCTGACACATACTAAAACATGTATAAAATTTGAAGACATTATGCTAAGTGAAATAAATCAGATACAAAAGAACAAATATTGTATAATTCCACTACCTACGGTAGTCATATTGATGGAGACAAAAAATAAATGATGGTTGTCAGGAAATATTTATTATTTATAGAGTTTTTCAGTTTTGGAAGATGAAAAAAATTCTGAAGTGGATGGTGGTAATGGTTGCACAACAGTGCGAGTATATTTAATGCCATTGAAATGTACATTAAAAGTATTAAAGTACTAAATTTTATGTTTTATATGTTTTATCATAACAAAAAAAGACCAAAAAAAGCCACCTTATTTTAAG
>NW_011888785.1:20764985-20767143 GCF_000151845.1 Pteropus vampyrus | reverse complement strand
CTTCTTTGGGAATATAGAACCATCTGTTTACCTCATGTACTGTGAATTGCTACAAAAGTTGATTTCTAACTTGAAATATGCATTCCCAAGGGCTGAACGGCTACCTATCACTTTGCTTGACAAAGCAGTAGAGGATCTGACAGTTGTCAGAAAAGATTTCTATGAGCTTCCTAAAAATAAAATGAAAGTGCAAACCCTTTGATCTTTGTCCAAGTTATCTCAGCTCTTGAATGTGCCAGAAGAGTGAATAGAAATGATAGTTTCATTTTGAAAGATACTTCTAATTGATATTGAAAAGGTAATAAATCTCCAGAGTAACCTGAGATCAAAACTGTAAAATAGATGACTTTTAAATTTGAGAATCACTCCACCATGATTTCTAATTTTGCAGTCTCTGTACCTTTGAGTGGAAATGTGACCTGTGCTGCCTTTACTTCCTTCCTCCTTTCCTTCCTTTATTCCTTTCTTCCTTCCTCTTTTATCTTATTGTTATAATAATGAATTAATGTCAATACATTACTATTAACTAAAGCATATATTTTAGATTTCTTTAGTTTTTATGTAGTGTTGTTGTTATTGTTCTTGGATTCCACATAGGATCCACATTACATTTAGTTGTACTGTCTCTTTAAGCTCTTCTTGGCTGTGACAGTTTCTCAGAATTCCCTGGGTTTTGATGGCCTAGTCAATAGTGAGAAGTACTGGTTAGCTATTTTGTAGGATGCTCCTTTATTGGAATTTGTTTGTTTTTCTTATAATTAGACTTGGATTGTGACTGTTGGAGAGAAGACCACAGAAGTAAAATATCATTTTCTTCATATGTCAAGGGTAAATACTAATAACATGATTTATCATTGTTGATATTGACCTTGATCACCTTACTGAGGAAGTGTTTGTCAAGTTTCTCCTGTAAAATTAGTTATTTTCTGCCTCTCATTCTGTAATCAAATTGTTTCAGCTTTAGCATTTAAGAGCTCTTTCAACTGACTCCTGTTTCTCTTTGACATAGCCTCCTCAATGCGGGATGTATTTTTGGTTTTTGCTTGCTTGTTAGTTTTGTTTTCTTTTGTTCTTCTTAGAAATTCCTTACTTTCTGTTCTCTCCAAGATCATCTAGTACATTTCTCCAAAGAGTCCTCAATATTGTTATTGGAGAATGTTATTTGAAAATAAGATCTGGATGCTAGCTGTTGCTACTAGAATGTGGTTGCTTTTAAGTCATCTCATCTGACAGGTCAGGAAGATATGTATGTATACTAACCAATATACAGGCATATTTATAAATATTTCTATATCTAATCATCTGTATTTGTCTAAAATGAAATATGAGTACATACTGATGTCTCCAACTCTTACCCGTTAACACATAGATTATTCTACCCTCATCTTCTTGCTCGTCTTTAACCTTCAAAGTCAAAATGAAGAAAACTCATTCCCACAATCCACCATCCATTTACTTAATTTAATTTCAGTAGACATGTATAGTAGCATCATAATTATTAAGTCATATCCACATACCCCATTGAAATATTTTATAAACTAGTAGAATATATGGAATTTCCTTTGTCTTTAATCTTAGATTCTATTCATTTTCAAATAAATTTATGTTGGCACCACTTCACTCTAATCTTAGATTCTTTGTCTTTAATCTTAGATTCTATTCATTTTCAAATAAATTTATGTTGGCACCACTTCATTCTAATGTAAGTGGTGTGTCATACATTTTTAATACTGTTACAGTCTTTTATCACAGTCTGGAAATTTCTTACTGGGATTTCCCAAGCCCCTAAGCGATTTTCAAAATTTACATAAATTAAGATTCACTCTTTGTGCTTTAAAATTCTATAGGTTTTGACAAGTGCGTGTCATGTAGCTACCATCACACTATCATACAGAATAGTTTCAACATGATAAAAATCCTCTGTGCTTCACTTATACAACCCTCTTACACCATACACTCCCAACTCCTATCAACCATTGATCTATTTTGTCTATATATTTGCCTTTTCCAGAACTTCATATAATTGAAATAATATGATGTATAGACATTTCAGATTGGATTCTTTTACTTAACAGTATGCATTAAAGTTCCCTGATATCTTTCTGTGGCTTGATAGTTCATTTATTGATGAATAATATTTCATTATATAGATTTCTGC
>NW_011888785.1:20745940-20763490 GCF_000151845.1 Pteropus vampyrus | reverse complement strand
CATTCATTTCTGGTGAGAATGTACAGCCACTGTAAAGACAGTTTGGCAGTTCCTTACAAAGTTAAACATAATCTCACCGTACAATATAAAAAATAACATTCTTAAGTTTTTATTTATCCAACTGGTTTGAAAACTTATGTCCACAGAAAAATCTATATACAAATTTTTATAGCAGCTTTATTTATAATTTTCCTACAATGTCCTTCAATAGGTAATTAGATAACCTAACTGCAGAAATCTATATAATGAAATATTATTCATCAATAAATGAACTATCAAGCCACAGAAAGATATCAGGGAACTTTAATGCATACTGTTAAGTAAAGCTCAACAACTAAAAATAAAAAATTGAAAAAATGGGCAGAATATATATAAAGACTATTCACTAATGAAGACATACAGATGACAATTAAAAACATGAAAGATGCTCCACCTCTTTTAATATTAGGGACAAATAAAAAACAACAGAAACAACAATACCTGTTTTATGACCTATATGGGGAAAAAAGATAAAAGACACCTGGTCCTATGTAGGTAATGTATCCATACTTACTGAAAAATTGCAGAGAACTCTCATTACTTCCTAGAAAGTTGGTTCAAGACCAGCAGGTCAGGGTAAGTCATAATCCTCTAACTTTGAAAAGATTAGCATAGGTAATTTTCTTGGGCATCATAGGAAATTTTAGCAGAAGAATATAATCAGAACTCACCTGAAGGACTTTATTGATCTCTTTATAATCACACCATTGAAGTTATCCTAACAATCTACCAATATTTCTTAAGCTATTACACATCCCTTTTCATAATTTTTTCTCCTATTGTAATGCTCATTTGAATATATATTAAATTGTTGAATACTTATTTCTCATTTACTGCTCTGAATGTCATTTGAAATGTCCTTACATATCTAAAGGTCAGTAATGTTAAAATGAATATTTTTAACTGATAGTATCTTCTATTTGTCACAGGCATTTTAAAAAGAGGCCGCAAAAGTTTTAGACTTTTATATACCCCATTTTAAAGCACATTCTCTTTTCTATGTTCTGTTCTATCTCGAAGCTACATGAAGATTTTTTTTTAGGCAAGCAATCCTTGGTAGACCTCACAGACTGCAAGGACCTTGTCAGCTTACAATCCCTTATTTATTTATTTATTTGTTTGTTTGTTTGTTTGTTTTTTATTTTTTATTTTTTATTTTTTACACCTACAGCACCTGGTCTTCTTAGGTGGTCTCCCATCCAAGTACTAACCAGGCCTGACCCTGCTTAGCTTTCCTGCTTAGCTTACACAATCAGATGGGATCGGGCTTGTTCAGGGCAACATGGCTGTAGACCACAAGAGGATTTTTTAGCACTTATATTCTATTTACTCTTGAAAATTACCTTTAACACTTTTTAATTTTCAACTAATGTAAGCCCACTTTGATCTGAAGTAAATAAAAATGAAGTTTGCTTATACTTGGAACTCTTATGAAGAGAGAGTTAAAAATCATATATGTAGTCTTAACACAAAGAAAGAAATTCACTTTATTTGAACCTTATTTTATTATGTTTTTTAGTTTTCTTGTAACTTGGAACACACAGCAATGCGGTTGCCAAAGACTTCAGGAAGTCTTTCAAGACCTCTCATTCCTTTCACGTAGCACTTAGCATCAATTCATAATATCTTAGATCTGGTAGAGACATAAGACAAACTATGATCTCAATAAATATTTTTGTTTTTAAAATAAAGAAACTAATGTTCAGAGACATAAAATATATTTTTAGAAATTATCCAGCTATTCATAGCAAAGCCACGGCTTAATTCAAATTTCTCCTTGTCTTTCCCATATCAGTGCATTGTTCTCCTTTTCATTAGGTCTTGGCTTGTTTATTTAATTTACCTTTTAGGTGGTGAGGGCTATATGTCCTGCCTTTCCTTGAAAGTATAGCATTTAACTCTGATACGGAATGGTAACAGGTTAATAAGTAGCTGTTGTGGTTGTGGCTGTTGCCACTTCAGTTTACCTCGAAGGTAACCCCGTGAGTTAGAGCTGCTATAGTTTCCAAATTTATAGATTATCACATTGAGACAAATAAGTATTTAGGAATAATATCAAGATCTTCATAAAATCAAATCTAAAATTCAGTTCTATTAACTTCTAATAATCATGCATTTTCCACTGAAACACAACATGTTTTCAAATAATATTTGTTTTATTTTCCTCTTTCACTTTGGAAATGTCATCATATTGGTAACTAGAAAAAAGAGTGATTACTTCCACAGAGTACAGTGCTATAACAGGAAAAGGGAGAAAAACGATTTAGAAAGTCAAAAATGATAGATATCATTCATACATGAATTATATAAAGTTGTTTAATACTTTCATGATTTTTTAAGAAAACTAGATTAAGCTATCAAAAAATAAGTTATCTATCTTTTTGATCTTCTTTAATGATGTCTTAATCTTTCAGTGTTCCTTAAACTTCTTGATCTGAATTCTTTCCATATCAGATTAAATATTTTCCTGACAACTGGCCTCTAAATTTTGCCTGCTTTTGTCCATAAAGTATCTTACTATTAAAAAAAAAAAAAAAATAGCCTGATAATAATGAGAAAGAATGGTGGCCTCTATATTCCTTTTCATTCTAATATGCTGAATGTACCATTTAAACATTTGTATTTGGAGTAGAGGTGTTATCTAATTCAATCCTTTACAGATAAGGATTAATAACATTTAATAGGGAATTTGGGATATATGACAGTTTGAAATGTGATTTAGAATAACTGCACTCATCAATGGTAATGAGCTAAAGGGAAGACAATAAGCCAACAAAGACATATTGAAAAAATATTGAGTTATAGAAACTTGAAATTTGTATGGAAGACAAAGCATTTTAAATAGAATGTTTCTTTGGATTTGTGAAGACATTCAATTATTGAAATTTGGAAAAGTTTAATGAATAAAAGGATAAAAGTGAGTGTTAATTTAAAACAATGAATATAATTAGATTCTGAAGGTTGGGTTAATTGAATTTCCTTGGGCTATTAAAAAGAATCTGAATCCAGGAAACCAAAGGTCCAGTTCAAATTTAATTCATGTTTAGTTCATAAGCCATTTACTGCCTCAGGTCACTTTCTTCCAGAAGCTATTTTTCAAAAGTGAAGGAAAGGAAGGCTGCTCTGGATGTGGAGTGAACCTATGCTAGAAGTCATGGAGAATAAAGTGAAATGATATCGTAAAACAGATTACCTATAACTATGTGACTTCTGTCTTTATAGGGGGTAGAAGGGTTTACAACAGATGCCTAGTTTAACATATGAAATACAAAATGTGTAAAAACATAAGCTACTTATGACAACACAATTCAACAGAACACTGAAGCCTATGCGCGATTCCATAGAAATAACTCTGTAGACTAGTAATTGAGTTAATGAAAGTTAAGAGGAATTAAAGAGATCAAACACATTTCTTTTTGTGTAATTTTGAAACATTCTCAATTGACTTTATTTTTTATTTTCATGTATATTGTTTGCTATAAGTTTTAATATCAAAGGCATAGTACAATTGATAGCAATGTCATTTGAATAGTTTTTCTATTGTCAGATCACTGGAATTTTTCAATCTAAAGTTGTCATAAATTAGATATCAACAACATGTAGGTAAAGAACATAAATATGACTATAACATAATATCACAGAGGATTTCTGAGAATTATGCATTTACTTGATTTCCTGAGTTGCAAGTATGTTAAGGCTTAAAACACATGCAAGGAAACAATAATTATTTAGAACCTATAATCTTGAGCATATGCATTTTCTGAGAACTGTGAGTGGTTGCAGTTGCATAATGATGAATAGAGTAATTGTGTACTTTTGTTCACAGATGAAAAAATAACATTTTTTTGTAATAAAAGTGCAAATAATCACTTATAAAAATTATTAAATTTGTTGAAAAATATTATATTCTACATTTGTTCCTTTCTTGCTTGCTTCCTCATAAGATTATTTAAAAAAATACATATTGAATAAAGCATAGATCTTAATTGCAAATAGCATATTGAAAATACATCATATAGCTTAAAAGATTTCTATGTGGGCCAAAAACAAGACTTGGAGTCCACACAATTAGGGACAGTGCTCAAAGACACTGAATGGAGATGGTTGAAGAGAAGGCTGTTGTTCCTCTCAGTGAGCACAGACTCTGCAGACAATGGCAGTGGATACGAACATCACATTGTAACCTCTGACATGTTCACTGATTTTTTTGTCACACAATCTGCAAGCTATAACGTAGTTGGGCTATGGTGTCCAAGATCCTGGGGAACAGAGGGTTAGAGCTAAGGCAGCTGTTGTTAGGCAGGTGAAAATCTGTAAGAAAACATCTCCAGGTTCTGGTTCTGCATGTAAGGAGTTGGAAAGTCACCACTCCATCCTAACAATATATGAAAAGCTGAACAGATGAAAAATCAGTAACTTCTTGGATTCCTCAGACATAAAATAGCCCAGAGAAAACCATTGCCCTCAAGATTGAAGAGACAGACAGGAGAATACAAGGAGTCACAAGAAACTACAGGAAGAAACAATGCTGGGCTAAGAAAACCTGAACTATAATTGACAAATTTCGGGTGGCTCAGTGAAGGCAACTTTGAGAATTAAAAACTCCAGAGAGGCCCAGGAAGGTCCCCACAATACCATGAGATTTACCTCCATAAGTTCTACCAGGTTCCCACAGTAAATATTAGAGAAAAACCTCCTCATGCTTCCAGCAGGGAAGGAGAAAAAGAACCATTTTGAAATAAACCAGACGCTGTCCTTCTTAACAAGGCCTTCCCTCAGGAGAAAGTAGTTAACCATAGCCCAACCTGCTGGGGTATTATCAGAACCTAACTGACCTGAGGGATGGTAAGTATCCAACTCCAATCATCTCTAGCCATCCTGTCCCACCCAAGGGAAGAGAAAAAAAACTGAGAAACACTTGTGAAGTAAACAGTCCAGAGGCATAGTCTCACTAAAAGGTTGAGACCTAATCATAGTTCTATATGGATGCTTCCCCTCCCTCCACACCACACCACCATGTTAGTAAAGGCCTATTTACCATGTTTCCTTTTACTTAGTACGTCATGTCCAGCTATCAGGAATAAATTTTACAAGACATACCAGAAATCAAAAAATAAATACAATTTGAAGACAAGGCAAACATCAGGACCAGACTTGGCAAGGATGTTGAAATTATCAGACCAGGAATTTGAAACAACTATGATTAATATGCTGAGGAGTATAATGGATAAGTTAGAAGGCAGGCAAGAAAATATGGGAAATGTAAACAAAGAGATGAAAATCCTGAGAACCAAAAAGAAATACTAGAGATAAAAATAACAGATAGGCTTCATAGTGTACTGGATACAGCTGAGGAAAATTTCTCTGAGCTAGAGGATATAAAAATAGAATCCTGAAAAACTGAAAAGCTAAGAGAACAAAGACTGTAAAAAACAGAACAGTATATCTAAGGACTATGGGACAATGACAAAGGTGTAATATATGTGTAATGAGAATATCAGAAGGAGAAAAAAGAGAAAACAGAACAGAAAAAATATTTGAAAGAATAATGACTGAGAATTTCCCCAAATTAATGTTAGATACCAAAGCATAGATTCAGGAAGCTCAGAGAACACCATAATTAAAGCCAGAAAACCTACACCTAGATACATCATTTATAAACTACAGAAAATCAAAGATAAAGAAAAAATTCTGAAAGAAGTCACAGGACAGGGAGTACCTTACCTATAGAACAACAAATATAAGAAGTGCATACGACCTCCCATCAGAAACCATGCAAGCAAGAAGAGAGTAGAGTAAAATATTTAAAGCACTGAGAGGAAAAAAATCACCAAACTAGTATTCAATAACCTGAAAAATTATTTGTTAAAGTTAAAAAGAAACAAAGATTTCTCAGACAAACAAAAAATGGAAGGAATTTGTTGTCAATAGATTTGTCTTGCATGACATGTTAAAATAAGTTCTTTAGAGAGAAGGAAAATCATATAGGTCAGAAACTTTGATCTAAATAAAGAATGGAAGAGATTCAAAGAAGAAATAAAGGTAAAGTAAAAACTTTTATTTTCTTATTCTTAATTAACACATAATAGTTTGTTCAAAAATAATAGCAACAATACATTTAATTATGTATGTTTATGGATATATCTTATGTATATTTTCCTATCCATCCTTCTGTATGTTATAGAAATGAAATGATTGAAAGTATTGATACAAGGGACAAGAGGAAGGAATTAAGATTATTCTGTTATTATAAAGTACTTAAAATTCCTGTAAAATGATCAGCTATTTGAAGGTGAACTTAGATTAGTTGTAAATGTATATTGCTAACTCTAGAACAAACACTAAAAATCCAGAAAATAAATAAATAAACAACAACAACAAACAACAACAACAACAACAAAAACAAGTACAACTGATATGCTAAGAAAGGAAGAAATGGAATAAAAAAGTTCTCAGTTAAAACCACAAAAGAAAAAAAGTGGAAAACACAATTAGGATCAAAGAACAGGTCAACAAATAGGAAAAAGTAATGAATACGGTAGATGTTAACCCAGCTATATCAATAATTACTTTGAATGTGAATGATCTAATATGCTAAAAAAATAACAGAGATTGTGAGAGTGGATTAAAAATATGACTCAACTATATGTTGTTTATAAGAAACCCACTTTAAGTAAAAAGATACAGTATATATTAAGTTGATGGCTAATATTAGGTTAATAACTAAAAGAAAGCAGAAATACTATATTAATTTCAAACAGCAAACTTTGAAGCAAGGAAAATTATCATAGATGAAGAAGGTATTACATAATACTAAGAGTCAATTCTCCAAGAAGACATAATAATTCTGAATGTATATTCACCTAACAACACAGTGTCAAACAACATAAGGCCAAAAAATAATCTGCAAGGAAAAATAGATAAAATTAGTATCATAAAGACCTCAACACTCCTCTCTCAGAAATGGATGGTTCTAGCAAACACAAAATTAGTAAGGACATACTTGAACTCAACAACACCATCAATCAATTAGATATAATAGACATCTGTAGATTACTTTAACTAACAATAGGAGAATATGCATTTTTCTCAAGCTCACATTCACCAAGATAGACCACATTCTGGGCTATAAAACACACCTTAACAAAATTTAAAAGAATAGAAATTATACAATGTCTGTTCTCAGACCACAATGGAATTAAACTATACAACAATAACAGAAAGATAACTAAAAATTCCCTTAATGGGTGGAAATTAAACGACACACTTCTAAATAAAGTATGGGTCAAAGAAGAAATCTCAAGTAAAAAACATTTTTAACTAAATGGAGAATGCAACTTACCAAAATTTGCAACATGCAGTAAAATCAGGGCTTAGTGGGAATTGGCAGAATTGAAAGTATATTTAGAACAGGAGAGAGATCTAAAATCAATCATCTAAGATTCTACCTTAGTGAACTATAAAAATATGGAAAACAAATACAGAGTAAGCACAAAATAAAAAAAACAATATAAATTAGAGCAGAAATCAATGAAATTAAAACCAAAAAATCAGTAGAGATAATTAATAAAACCAAAAACTGTTTTTATGAAAAAAGAAAGAAGAAAGACCAAATTCCTAATATCAGTAATGAAAGAAAGGACATTACCATAGATCCCATAAAAATTAAAAAGATAATAAATGAATATTGTGAACAACTCTGTGCTCACTGATTTGATAACTTAGGTGAAATAGATCAATTCCTTGAAAGACATGATTCACTGGATAATAAAAAGATCAGTGGCTGAGGGGAAAGGAGAAGGGATAAGAGGATAAGCTAAGCACAGAGGATTTTTAGGGCAATGAAAATACTCTGTGTGATATTATGATGGATATATATGTTACACATTTGCCCAAACCCATAAAATGTATGACACCAAGAGCGGACCCTAAGGAAAATTATGAACTTTGAATGAATATAATGTGTCAATGTAGGTTTGTCCATGGTTTAAAAAAAAATTACCATTCTAGTAAGTGATACTGATAATTGCAGAACCTACACATGTGTTGGGGCAGAGTGTATGCTAGAGATCTCTTAATTTTATTACAAACTTAAACCTACTCTAAAAACATAGACATCTATACAAGTATACATACATATATTTTTCTTTCAACACACAAATCTGTAGAGATTTAAAAAATTAAAATTCTACCTCATACCTAGTCACCCAAACTTTATTCTTCATTGCATGTACTTCACTTACCACAATTGTCCTGGTTAGGAACAAATTAATAAAATAATAAAGAAAACATGATTCAGTGTTTTTTTTTTTCCTTTCCTGTTTTTCATATTGAAAACGATATATTTCAGAAACTAATAGTAGTTTATACTTACTAATTATTTACTATGTGCTAGGCACTGTTTAAAATAGTTTATACCTCAATCTTCACAAATATATAAAATATTTCCTGAAATCTTCAGTCTCATTTTATAGATAAAGGAAATAAAGCATCAAGAGTTTAAGTGAATTGCCCCAAACAAAACAGCTAGTAAGTGGAAGAACTTAGATATGAACCTATGCACTCTGGTACAGAATCTGTGTTCCTCAATTCCATTCTGTTTTGCCTAAATTGTACCCTACAATAGAGATCATGATTGCCAAAAAAAGGCAAATGGAGCTGTGGAATTTAGAAATGGATATATTGATGTTAACAATGTTTAATAATTAAAGTGACTATAAATCTGTTTTCCTAGAATGATCCTGGGTTATTCCTCCTGTCATCTTCTTATAATTAATGGTTCCCATTTTATTTTCAAAGTTTCTTCATTTGAGAAATAAATTCACTTTAGGAATAATACATTTTGCTTATATTTCAGAGTTACCAATAAAAAAATTTGAAATGTTAAAATTAAGGTTTCCACAGACCCACTTTCTCTTACTCTTTGAGAGGAGAATCAACTGTTATACTTTAACATAAAATCAAAGTACTATAAATTAAATATATAAAATATTTTGGAATACCCATACAAGGAGATATTATTCATTGATATTGTTGATGGCATTGATGCATACTAAATGTATTTCTTCCACATACTTGCACAGTAGGGAAAGCACTCATTGATCTACCTTTTTTTTTTTAATTTAGTGGTATATTTCAGTCATTGTGAATAAAAGTTGTGGTTTTCAAACTTACCTCACATTGTAATCAATAAATTATGAAAGATACTCAAAGTTAGAATAGATGGAGTTTCCAGTTTTTTTGAAATACATTATATGAATTAAAATACATTATATAAACTAAAAATATTTCTAAATTTATCATTATTATTCTCCAAAATTCCAAACCATACGACCCTTTATTTAAGGTATGACATGGAAAATTTCAAATACTCTTTTTTAAAGGAAACAATATGGCATTATAAAAGTGGACTATAATTGCTATAAATTTATTATTTTATCAACTGAACATCTTTGCCAACCTCCCTTTCCACCCCCCAAAAACTTAGAAAACCCTTTGGGGAATAATTTTATGGAGCATGAATTAAATAATAAAATAAATTCCTATTATTCATGCAGTGTGGTGATTATAATAACATATATGTATTTTTAAATTTGACCCATCAATTTATTTAAATACCTCTATAGAGATGAACATTTAATGTAAAATATTTAAAAACTATTTATATAAAATCAATAGGCTACTGACATAAACAAGTAGAACACATAGAGGTAAAGAACAATATCTTCACAGAAGATCAATAATCAAGACATATTTTGATAAGATTAAAAAATAAAGCATCAGTGTATATAATTTGTATTAGGTAATTGGTGCCATCACTCAGGTCTGGCTAACAATAAGTATTTGTATGTGTATAAGTATTATTTATTTCATAAATCTCATATTATTTTTAATTTTTCCACTCTATTCTGTTTGTTACATAAGGTTATGAGTGATATTTGTTCGGTTGGTTGTTTTTAAATCAAAGCAAACCGTGGGATTGACTTTATTGCTGATGGTTGTGGCCTCTTCCTCCCCATTCCCTCGTCTCACTGGTGTTTCATAGCCCCTCCAGGATAGCACAGTGCTTAGGTTCTTCTGGGCCAGAGACAAAGAGAGACAATCAGCCTCCAAGTCTGTCTTTCTCAGTCCCTCCCCACCATGAGTGATGTGAATAAGCACACCCATCAGAAGGCATCGACCTTGTCATTACTGGGGCACAGGTTTAAAGTTGCTTCTTAACAAAACACAAAAGAGAAATCAGACGTGATGTAATATTTTGAAGTTGGAAATTAGCTGCTGAAATGCATTTTTCAATATGCTCTTGCCAAATGAGAAAACAAATCTTGAGTATTTCAGTAGGCACAGCAATTCCCTTTTACTTCTCCAAAATCTATGTGGATTTCTAACAATATTCTAATTAATCATAATGGATATTTGCAACTCAAATTCAAAGTACTACCAAAGAGAAAACTTAGAGGCACATATTCACTAGTATTTTGTTGGAATACTATCAACAGAAAATTCCCATTTATTAGGCTTCTCTAGTTCATAGTCACTTCTAAGAAATGTTTTATTTCTTCCTAAAGATACCTCATTTCTACCTTACATCCAAAACAGTAAGGATTTTCTTCCTAGATAAATGAATATAATTGAAGTAAACATTTCAAAAAATGACATCAGCTTTCTCCATGTCCATTTGAGGAAGCCTCTCTTTTAAGATAAAACATTTAGTAACAATATACATTTTAAGTAAATCATTTCCCATGTGCATGCAATATGTTTCTCTTTCAAAGCCTGAAAGTGTCTCAGTCTTACTTATCACCTGGTTATTAAAAACAGGGCATGATTTCCTCTACCTTTCTGTTTTATTTTGCAATGCTACTACTGCCGGGCCAGATCAGGAGTGAAAAGAGTGTACAGATAAGCAGAAAACAGGGATTGCAAACACAAGAATGAATGGGATTTGAAACTAATCAAGAACCTTGGCAGCTGGTCATGTGCAAAGAATTTGCAAGAATTAGTGAGTAAGTACTAGATAGAATAAGAGTAGCATTCCTGAGATTGGATTTTGATGGAGCTTGCTTCAAGATGGCATGGCAAAAGGTGCAGAACTTGAGATTGGTTAAACAAGAATTTATGGGCATGGGGCACATTCTCAAATATGAGGTTTAAGACCTCAGCAGAGACCAAGGGAATGGGACAAATTCACGCTAGAGTGGCTCTTAGAAGTCTAGAGAAAACAAGACTAGAGAGTCTAGAGAAAACAAGTCTGCACTAAGCAAAGTTGAAATGCCTGAGTTTCCCTAGCACACAGTAGTACAAGAGGTGTCAGAATGGCTCAGGAAAGTGATCCTACAGGATTATGTTCTGCAAGAATACCCACAGGACACATCCATTCACCAAAGCCATCAGAAACACGCTGGTGAAAGGGGCTCTGGCAGCATTTTGTTCAGTGGTGGCTTTCTCCTGTAGGCCAGGGCTGATGGTAGAACAGGTGATCACAGAGCTTAACTATATAGCAATAGAAAAGGTGGGACCCCCAAGCAACAGAGGAGAGGTGGGAGTTTTTAACTGCCCATGTAACCAAAATTACTATATTGATCTGCATGCCAGAAAGATAAAAAGGGTCTCAAAATACAGGAAGTTAAGATGGTTAATAGAACATAGTATCTCTAAAAGCAAAAGATTTGGGCAGATAATGGATTCGAATGGAGGCAGTTTTTCTTTTTTTATTACCTGTGTTTGAATATCTTCCTTTTCCTCTCTATAAAAGTATATTTATTCTTTCACAATATAAATATTTTCAAGATTTCTTAAATCTTGAAATACACACACACACACACACACACACACACAAGCATATCAGTATCCTCTACCTAATTGAGAGAACCCAAACGTTTAAAGAAAATCACCACAGTCCTTCTTTCTCTTTATGAATCCTAGCCTTCATTATTCATTGTTTTTCTCCACCATTTTGGGGCACCCAATAACCTCTCTGCTTTTATTTATTAACTCGACTGACATTTATTGAAGATATATTACATGTTATTTTTACTGGAGATAGAACAGTGAACAAAAATAAAATTTCTGCCCATTTGGCACTTAAATTCTCTGAAAGGGAGAGGGACAGTAGAGAAATTTTGTGTCAAGTATCAGGTAGTAATTGCTGCTCTAGAGAAAAATAACTTAAGTGGGATGAGATGCTAGGAATTGATGGTGAGATATAACTCATTGAACTCTCCTCTCTTTTCTCTCCATTAAACCATAGTTTCAAAATGAATAACTTTTGTTCAGAAGTTTTAAAAGTTTATTAAGAAGTAGTAGTAGTTGTGATTTGCATGAATTATGGAATATAAGATTTCATCATTGTTAAGCATTCGAGGAAGTCAGACAAAAGAATCTTATTTTTTGTGGACCAGCATTAAGTCCTCTGCCTATATACAACCCTAAAAACTTTTCATTTATATCTTTCATCCTTTTACATAAATTATAAGGATGGTAAGAGCAGAAATGATTTAAACTTCTATTTGATCTTTGTAATAAATGTGTTCTGAGCACCCACCTCATAATTAAAGTTTCTTCCAAAGATGTAGTTTGAATATTTCTATAAAATGCTTTATAGAAAAACATGCAAATTAGTCAACTAGACATTCAAGTTCTAGTCTAGTGTTTTGATTTCTATGAAGTGTTTAAACAATGCCAGGGTAAAGTGACTGTCATCACCCGTAAAAGCTAATGCTACAGGTTTTTGTTTGTTTGTTTGTTTTTTGCTCATATCATAACAAGGTAATGATGGCTGTCACTTTATTGATAATAAGCTAACAACATCACATACTGTTAAATTCTGTCATCACACTAATAGCCTAGTTTAGGCAAAGCCAATGCCACACCGATCTTCCAAAACTCTGCTATTAAGATAAGAGAAACACTGTCTCCAAATAATAGTGGCCATTTTTTCTCCTTCTTTTTAACCCCGGGAGCATGTGAACTGTTTCTCCTTGCTATTTGAACAACAGTTATTCTATCCGCTACTTCAGCCTTCATTGGCATTTTGCTGCTGCTTTGAAGAAGGCATTTGGCAGCAATTTGAAAAAGGACAGCGAGGTTGTTTAGAATACCTCATGTTCTATGGCATTTTTTGTCATTCTGCCTTTTCCCAGTAGCTGTGTAGAAACACTAATGTGACAGCAAGAGACTAACCTATGTGACCTGAGATTAATTAGCTTGTCTGGGCCTCCTGATATCATCTGTAAAATGATCTAACTAGAAAAGAAATAGCAAACCATACTGATAATATAAATTACAGAACATTCTATTTTTACAGAATTTCATTTTGACAGATATGTTTCAAACTGATTTGTTTTGTTTTTATTTAGAAAAATAAAATTTTAATCTTGGTAATTAGATATTGAATTTAGATCAAGGATTTTACTAATGCTATGAAAGAAAAATAACATGTTGGAAAGTATTAGTGTTAAATCTCTGATAAGGTTATGATATAATAATGCTGAGTAAGTTAAAGTTGCTGAAAGTCATGTTTCAAATTGAATCAAATTCACTCTGATGCAACCATTTGCAGTCAAATCTATGCTAGGTGATGGAAAGTAAAAAGAAAATAATGCTGTAGTAAAAAGCTCCCTTTAATTACTAGATGCTGGTCATTGTGGCCAGATTTCTTTTCTAATCTAATATCAATGTAATTCTCATTTATTTATTCATATATTATAAAGACACCAAAACAAAAGAGGCTATATTTGAGTGCTCAGCATAAGAAATATGACTGTATTTAAATAGCTTTGGACTTAAAAAAATCTGATTGAGGCAAGAACAAGACTGCTGGTGAATAAGTAATGGAAAAGGAAAAGTATGGCTTCCATGTTGCTCTTTCTGGTTGGCCCTGTACTGAGAGAGCATATTTTCAGCTAACAATATCTCTAATGATTGATGCAGACTATATCTCTTTGGTTATCTCCAGATACTTGGCTCCTAAAAAATGTATTAACAGTATCAACAACAAAGGGCAAAAATAAATGGGAGAAAAAGCTATCAAAAGAATCAGGACAGTGAGGACTACAAACCAGATCACAGAACAGCATTCACTCAGTTTGTAAACTCTTCTCCTTCTTCAACTGATTGCATCCATCTCCTGCATATTAAACACACCTGGAACTTCATTGAGTATTCTGCTAGGAGTTCAGGCAGAAATAATTGATTAGAGTGCCATCGTTGTTTGAGCTACAATTGATTTTTTCCCGAATAAAGGTCTAGAAAATATCAACTATGCATGGATTCTTTACACTGTTTCTGATTTTGATAGTTTTCTCTGAGAAATTAAAATCTTGGAAAACATATCTTCATGGTGCAACGGAATGGGGAAGTGATTAGTAGACTTTCCTATTTCTGAGTTAAAATTCACCCAATAACAATTCAAACAGAAATCACGATACCAGATGTTCAAAAGGAACCCAAATACAAGAAATGAAACAATGAGTCGCTAGCATGTATTTATTTCTTCTGAAGACTGAGATGAGAATTAGCTTAATGACACACACAAGAACAATGTGTAAATAGGCCCAGTATTCCAGCAGTGTTTAGTACTCATTCCTTCTTGTCTACACAGGTACGTCATTCTAGAAACACAAATCTCTTCTTTCCTTTTATTTTTTCCTTCTCTACTGGTTCATTACCATCAGCAGATTCTTGCATTTCAAAATAGTTTTTGAACTGACCTCAAGTTTCTGCTCATTCCTCTGTTATCCTTTATAGCAAAAATTATTGAGAGTATTATCTATAGTTTCTGTCTTCAGTGCCTCTCCTATCTCCCATTAATCCTCTCATATCAGACTTTCACCCTGACATAATATTACAACTTTTCTGTCAAATTAACCAATCACCTCTTTGTTTTAAATCCAAATTTCGGTCATAATCTTAATTAATATGAAGTTTCTGGAACATTCAGAAGCTATTCCTAGAAGTCAGTAACAGCTGCTTTGCTACCACTGTGCCATTTTTCCTTGATCTTTATCCTTCATTAAAGCTAATAAACTTGGCATTGTGTGAAGGCTATTGTGTCTTATGAGTTTGATTACCAATCAAAACTCAATACCACCTCTACTACTTGATCGTCTGCAGATATTAAAGATTGGTGTCATGAATAAAATTGGCTTTGGCAAGGTCACTTTGTGATAAGGCAAAGAAGAGAAAACAAAGACCTAAGAAGATTTTGATGCCAGGGAGGTTGCTGATCTGCTCTCAATACAAAGCAGCAAAATCGCTGTAGCAGAGGGTTGTTTGCTTGTTTGTTTATTATTTACGCGTGAAAAGATTCGACTCCAGTGGAATTGGCAAAATAAATTTATAAAGAAAGGCAGAGAGAAAAAGAGTGAAAAGGACTATTGATTTCTGCTTAATTGATTTGTAGTGTAAGTAGAATTGCTGAAAACATAGAAAGAGAAGAGTCAATCACACTAAAAAAACAAAGACAATAGAAAAATGTTATTGTACAACAATGAATCTGATAGAAATTAGGAAAATACAGTGTTCAGTTATGATTCTATTAACATATGGTCATTAGTTACTAGCCATATTCCCAGGCACACAATGCAGTAGAGAAAGGTGACCATGAAAGCTTAAAATATAGGTCAAAGGAGTGTGGCAGTTTGCTTGAAAACACAAGCAACTGACTGATCAATGTTTACTATCTTAGATTTAGTTAAATGTTTAGAAGACTAACAATTTCATGGTCGACATAATTGAACAGAATATTGAACAGAATTTCTGTTTTTTTCCCCCAATTCTCAACCATCTTTAAGATAAGAAAGATTCTTTTAAATTTTAATCGCATCTCAATATTCAGTTTCAAAAGAAATAAAACATCTTAAATGTCAACAAATTGAATAGCTCTCCTTTTTAATGTATATGTAGAAAACAACTTTTTCTTCAAATTTTTGAAAGTTAGAGAATTCATCAGTAGACAGTCCTGAGCTACATTGACGATATTACTGCTGATTATGTTATATCTGTTCTGAATGTTTTGTTTTGTTCTGTTTTGTTTTGCTTTAGTTTGGGAGACCTATTGGTATATCCACAAGCTCAGAAGTCCTTTCCTCAGCTGTGTTCAGTCTACTAACAAGCCCATCAAAGGCATTCCTTATTTCTGTTAGTGTTTTATCTCCAGCATTTCTTTTTGTTTCTAGGATTTCCATCTCTCTGCTAACATTGCACATCTATGCTCACATGCTGTCTACTTTATCTATTAGAGTTCTGAGCATATTAATTATAGAGGTTATTGTTTTAAATTGTTTTAAATTCTTTGTCTGATAATTTCAACATCTCTGCCATGTCTTGTTCTGATGTTTGCTCAGTTTCATCTAATTGTTTTTTTGCCTTTGGTATGCCTTGTAATTTTTCTTTACAATTGTAAAAAATTGGAGGCAATCAAGATATATGAGGAACAGGGTAAAAAGGAATAGCTGTAAATAGGCCTTTAGTAATTTGGTGGAAAACTGTGAGGGGAGGGAAAGCATTCTATAGTCCAATGACTAAGTCTCAGTCTTTAGTTAGCATTTGGACTATGAAATTCACAACTGTTTCTCAGTTGTTTCCTTCCCCTTTGGCTGAGACAGAATGGTTAGGGAAGGCAGTAGTTGGGTTTCTCTTTTTCCATGTGGAAAGTCAGAGCTGGCTAAAGTTAGGTTATTGCTCTTCCCCAAGGTCAGCTAGTTATAATAATACCCTAGCAGTTAGGCTCTGGTTAACTAGTTTCCCCAGAAGGCAGGCCTTGTTAAGAACAATGAGCTTTAGCTATTTCTTTTTCTTTCTTTTCTTATTTGTATTTCTTTTTTTATGTTATATCATAGTTTTTATTGTGAAATTTTCAAATATTTTCTAAAGTAGAAGGAATAGTATAAGGACCTCCAATGTACTGAGCGTTCATCTTCAGTAATTAGCAACATTTGCCAATTTCAAAATGGTTCCTTTTCCCCACCAGCTGCCAGCAACATGTGGGGATTTTTCTCCATTATACTCTGTGGGAACCTGGGGGAGCTCCTGGAATAAACACCGTGGGCCCAGTTTCTGACTGGGTTCTCCTTCAGAGTTGTCTGCACTGATCTTCCAGCAATTCTTCCTTACAGTTCACGTTTTCCTACCCTGGCTCTGGTTCCTGGCGGTATCTGCAAGAGAGTCTCTCCCCGGAAAGGTAAGCCATGGCTCCCTGTATTCACTTGTCTGTCTCTCTAATCTGGGGGGCAGAGGTTTGTTTGCCCTGCATCTTCCCCTCTTTTACAAATCCAAAAATAGTTATTAACTTTTCAGACTAGCTTTTTATTTGTTGTTATGACAAAATGGGGACTTCTAAGCTCCTTACATGCGGAAATTGAACTAGAAATTATTTCTAATTAGTAGACTATTTTTAGAGTAGTTTTGGGTTTAAAAAAAATTAAGCAGAAACCACAGAGTTTCTATGTACCCTTTTTCCCCACAGTTTCCCCCTATTTATTCTCCCCTATTAACATCTTGCATTCATTT